>NW_027182838.1:320000-330000 GCF_041146395.1 Eulemur rufifrons | reverse complement strand
TAGGGTTGGGGTTAGCGGTTAGGGTTGGGGTTAGGGTTAGGGTTGGGGTTAGGTGTTAGGGTTGGGGTTAGGGTTAGGGTTAGGGTTTTGGGTTGGGGTTAGTGTTAGGGTTCGGTTGGGGTTGGGGTTGGGGTTAGGGTTAGGGGTAGGGGTAGGGTAAGGGGTAGGGGTAGGGTTAGGGTTAGGGTTAGGGTAGGGGTCAGGGTTAGGGGTTAGGGGTTAGGGTTAGGGATAGGGTAGGGTAGGATAGGGTTAGGGATTAGGGTTAGGGGTTAGGGTTAGGTTAGGGTTAGGGTTAGGGTTACGGGTTAGGGCTAGGGATAGGGCTAGGGCTAGGGCTAGGAGTTAGGTTTAGGGTTAGGGGTTAGGGTTAGGGTTAGGGGTTAGGGTTAGGGCTAGGGCTAGGATTAGGGTCAGGGTCAGGGTCAGGGGTCAGGGTCAGGGTCAGGTGTTAGGGTTAGGGGTTAGGGTTAGGGTTAGGGGTTAGGGTTAGGGCTAGGGCTAGGGCTAGGTTTAAGGTCAGGGTCAGGTTCAGGGGTCAGGTTCAGGGTCAGGGGTTAGGGTTAGGGGTTAGGGTTAGCGTTAGCGGTTAGGGTTAGGGTTAGGGGTTAGGGTTAGGGTTAGGGGTTAGGGTTAGGGTTAGGAGTTAGGGTTAGGGAAGGGGTTAGGGGTTAGGGTTAGAGGTTAGGGTCAGGGTCAGGGGTTAGGGTTAGGGTTAGGGGTTAGGGTTAGGAGTTAGGGGTTAGGGTTAAGGTCAGGGTCAGGGTCAGGGGTTAGGGGTTAGGGTTAGGGGACAGGGTTACGGTTAGGGTTTAGGGGTTAGGGTTAGGGGTTAGGGTTACGGTTAGGGGTTAGGGTTCGGGTTAGGGTTAGGGCTCGGGCTAGGGCTAGGCCTAGGGTTAGGGTTAGGGGTTATGTTTAGGGCTAGGGCTAGGGTTAGGGGTTAGGGTTAGGGTTAGGGGTTAGGGTTAGGGGTTAGGGTTAGGGTTAGGGGTTAGGGTTAGTTTTAGTGTTAGGGGCAGGGTTAGGGTTAGAGGTTAGGGTTAGGGGTTAGGGTTAGGGTTAGGGGTTAGGGTTAGGGGTTAGGGTTAGGGTTAAGCTTTAGGGTTAGGGTTAGGGGTTAGGGTTCGGGGTTATGGTTAGTGCTAGGGTTAGGGTTAGGGTTTAGGGTTAGGGTTAAGGGTTAGGGTTAAGGTTAGGGTTAGGGGTTAGGGTTAGGGTTAGGGGTTAGTTTTAGGGGTTAGGGTTAGGGTTAGGATTAGGGTAGGGGTTAGGGGTTAGGGTTAGGGTTTGGGTTAGGGTTAGGGTTAGGGGTTAGTGTTAGGGTTAGGGGTTAGGTTTAGAGTTAGGCTTGGGGTTAGGGGTTAGGGTTGGGGTTAGGGTTAGTGTTAGGGTTAGGGGTTGGGGTTAGGGTTAGGGGTTAGGGTTATGGTTAGGGTTAGGGGTTAGGATTAGGGGTAGGGGTAGGGTTAGGGTTAGGGGTTAGGGTTAGGGGTTAGGGTTAGGGTTAGGTTTAGGGTGAAGGGTTAGGGTCAAGGGTTAGGGTTTTTGTTAGGCATAGCGTTGGGTTTAGAAGTAAGGGTTACTGTCAGTGTTAGGGTTGTAGGTAGGGTTACGGTTAGGGTTAGTGGTTTGGAATTAGGGTTAGGGATTAGGTGTCACAGTGGTGACTAGGAGATAGGGTTAGAATTATGGGATAGGGGTTGTTCTCAGGAAATGGGTTATGCATTAACGTTAGGATAAGAGGTTAAAGTTAGGCGCACAGTGAAGTTTACGTGTTAAGGGGAGAAATAGGAACAGGGTTGGGTGTTATGTTCAGGGTTAGGGTTATCTGTTAAAGGTATTCTTTATGCTTAGCGCACGGGCCCTGTCTGCATTAGGCGGGCGGGGGGGCGTTTTGGGGGCTGGGATTGTACCCGGGAACCCACTCTATCATACTCTGGGTATGGGCCCGTGGGTTTCATGCAGGACACAGTGGTAGAGCCTCCTTTCATGCATGGCATGGGAGGATTGCAGGCTTTCTAAACTCTAAGAAAGCAAGAAGTCTGAGAATTAGATTTAGGGTTAGGATTATGGTTAGGGTTAAGGATGAAGTTTAGTGTTAGGGTGAGGGCTTAGGGTTAGGGATTAGGGTTAGGGTTAAAGGTTACTCTTAGGTTTAACGGTTACACTTTGGTTTAGGGTTGAGGTTTACGGTTAGGGTTAAGATGAGGGGTTAGTGTTTGCTACAGGGTTAGGGTTAAGTGTAAGGTTTAGGGTTGAAGATTAGGATTAGGGTTAGGATTATAGGATAGCGTGAGAGTTAACGCTTAGGGTTAAGGTTAAGACTTAGGGTTTAGGGATAGGTTTAGGGTTAGGGTTAGTTTTAGGGTTAGAGTTATGTGCTATGGTTTGTGTTAGAGGTTAGGTTTAGGTTTACTGGTGACGGTTAGGGTTACGTTTAGGGGTTAGCATTAGGGTTAGGGTTAGGGTTAGGGTTAAGGGATAGGATTACGGTTAAGTGTTGGCCTTAGGGTTAGGGTTTAGTGTTAGGGTTATCATTAAGGACTAGGGGTAGGGTTAGGGTTAAATGCCTGGGTTCGGGTAATGGTTAGGGTCAGGGTTAAGGTTCACGGATAGGGTTAGTGTTAAGGGTTACGGGTATGTTTAGGGTTCAGGGTTAGAGTTAGCATTAGGGCTTAAGGTTAGGATTAGGCGGTAGGTTCGATTTAGTGTTAGATCTAGGCGTTCGGGTAAGGGCTAGCGTTAGGGTTAAGAGATAGGGTTAGGTTTAATGCTTAGGATTAGGGTTAGGGTTTGGGGTTAAAGTAAGTGTTAGGGGTTAGGTTTAAGGATGAAAGGTTACTGTTATTTTTAGCTGTAGTGTTAGGGTTAGGGATAAGGGATCCCATTAGCATTAAGGGTCTTCCTTACTGTAGGGTTAAGGGTTAGGCTTAGAGTTAAAGGTTAAGGTTAGGGTCAGTGTTAAGATTTAGGGAGAGGGTTAACGGTTAGGGTAAAGGTTAAGCGTTAGGGTTAGGGATTAGTGATTAGGGTTTTTGGTTAGTGTTAGGGTTAGCGGTTAGGAGTTAGTGTTTTATGAAGGGGGATGGTTAGAATTAGGATTGGGGTTAGAGTTAGGGTGAGGTATAGG
Organism: Eulemur rufifrons; assembly: GCF_041146395.1. Taxonomy (NCBI): domain Eukaryota; kingdom Metazoa; phylum Chordata; class Mammalia; order Primates; family Lemuridae; genus Eulemur; species Eulemur rufifrons. Next base: position 326,867 of record NW_027182838.1, on the reverse strand, counting down.
GGTTAGGTTTAGGGGTTAGTTTTAGGGTAAAAGGATAGGATTAGGGTTACGGGTTGGGCTTAGGTTTAGGGTTAAAATTTACTGCTAGGGTTAGGGATAGGGTTCAGGCTTAGCTTTAGGGGTTCTGCTTAGGGTTAGGTGTTAGGTTAGTGTCAGGGTTAGGTCTAGTCGTGAGGGCAAGGTTCAGGGTTATCTTTAAGAGCTAGGGTTAGGTTTAATGGTTAGGATTAGGATTAGGGTTAAGGGTTAGGGTAAGGCTTAGGGGTGAGGGTGAAGGGTTAGGGTCAAGGGTTAGGGTTATTGTAAGGCATAGCGTTGGGTTTAGAAGTAAGGGTTACTGTCAGTGTTAGGGTTGTAGGTAGGGTTACGGTTAGGGTTAGCGGTTTAGAATTAGGGTTAGGGATTAGGTGTCACAGTGATGACTAGGAGATAGGGTTAGAATTATGGGATAGGGGTTGTTCTCAAGAAATGGGTTATGCATTAACGTTAGGATAAGAGGTTAAAGTTAGGCGCACGGTGAGGTTTACGTGTTAAGGGGAGAAATAGGAACAGGGTTGGGTGTTATGTTCAGGGTTAGGGGTATCTGTTAAAGGTATTGTTTATGCTTAGCGCACAGGCCCTGTCTGCATTAGGCGGGCGGGGGGAGATTAGGGGGCTGGGATTGTACCCGGGAACCCACTCTATCATACTCTGGGTATGGGCCCGTGGGTTTCATGCAGGACACAGTGGTAGAGCCTCCTTTCACGCATGGCATGGGAGGATTGCAGGCTTTCTAAACTCTAAGAAAGCAAGAAGTCTGAGAATTAGATTTAGGGTTAGGCTTCTGGTTAGGGTTAAGGATGAAGTTTAGTGTTAGGGTGAGGTCTTAGGGTTAGGGCTTAGGGTTAGGGTTAAAGGTTACTCTTAGGTTTAACGGTTACACTTTATTTTAGGGTTGAGGTTTACGGTTAGGGTTAAGATGAGGGGTTAGGGTTTGGTACAGCGTTAGAGTTAAGTATTAGGTTTAGGGTTGAAGATTAGGATTAGGGTTAGGATTTAAGGTTAGCGTGAGAGTTAACGCTTAGGGTTAAGGTTAAGAGTTAGGGTTTAGGGTTAGTTTTAGGGTTAGTGTTAGTTTTAGGGTTAGAGTTATGTGCTATGGTTTGTGTTAGTGGTTAGGGTTAGGTTTACTGGTGACGGTTAGGGTTACGTTTAGGGGTTAGCATTAGGGTTAGGGTTAGGGTTAAGGGATAGGATTAGGGTTAAGTGTTGGGCTTAGGGTTAGGGTTTAGTGTTAGGGTTAGCATTAAGGATTAGGGTTAGGGTCAGGGTTAAATACTTGGGTGCGGGTAATGCTTAGGGTCAGGGTTAAGGTTCACGGATAGGGTTAGTGTTAAGGGTTACGGGTAGGTTTAGGGTTCAGGGTTAGAGTTAGCATTAGGGCTTAAGATTAGATTAGCTGGTAGGTTAGATTTAGGGTTAGATCTAGGCGTTAGGGTAAGGGCTAGCGTTAGGGTTAAGAGATAGGGTTAGGTTTAATGCTTAGGATTAGGGTTAGGGTTTGGGGTTAAAGTAAGTGTTAGGGGTTAGGTTTAAGGATCAAAGGTTAGGGTTATTTTTAGCTGTAGTGTTAGGGTTAAGGATAAGGGATCCCATTAGCATTAAGGGTCTTCCTTACTGTAGGATTAAGGGTTAGGCTTAGAGTTAAAGGTTAAGGTTAGGGTCAATGTTAAGATTTAGAGTCAGGGTTAACAGTTAGGGTAAAGGTTAAGCGTTAGGGTTAGGGATTAGTGATTAGGCTTTTTGGTTAGTGTTAGGGTTAGCGTTTAGGAGTTAGTGTTTTATGAAGGGGTATGGTTAGAATTAGGATTGGGGTTAGAGTTAGGGTGTGGTTTAGGTGTTAGGTTTAGGGGTTAGTTTTAGGGTAAAAGGATAGGATTAGTGTTACGGGTTGGGCTTAGGTTTAGGGTTAAAGTTTACTGCTAGGGTTAGGGATAGGGTTCAGGGTTAGCTTTAGGGGTTCTGGTTAGGGTTAGGTGTTAGGTCAGAGTCAGGGTTAGGTCTAGTCGTGAGGGTAAGGTTTAGGGTTAGCTTTAAGAGCTAGGGTTAGGTTTAATGGTTGGATTAGGATTAGGGTTAAGGGTTAGGGTACGGCTTAGGGGTTAGGGTGAAGGGTGAGGGTCAAGGGTTAGGGTTTTTGTTAGGCATAGCGTTGGGGTTAGAAGTAAGGGTTACTGTCAGTGTCAGGGTTGTAGGTAGGGTTACGGTTAGGGTTAGCGGTTTAGAATTAGGGTTAGGGATTAGGTGTCACAGTGACGACTAGGAGATAGGGTTAGAATTATGGGATAGGGGTTGTTCTCAGGAAATGGGTTATGCATTAACCTTAGGATAAGAGGTTAAAGTTAGGCGCACGGTGAGGTTTACGTGTTAAGGGGAGAAATGGGAACAGGGTTGGGTGTTATGTTCAGGGTTAGGGTTATCTGTTAAAGGTATTGTTTATGCTTAGCGCACGGGCCCTGTCTGCATTAGGCGGGCGGGGGGAGTTTAGGGCGCTGGGATTGTACCCGGGAACCCACTCTATCATACTCTGGGTATGGGCCCGTGGGTTTCATGCAGGACACAGTGGTAGAGCCTCCTTTCACGCATGGCATGGGAGGATTGCAGGCTTTCTAAACTCTAAGAAAGCAAGAAGTCTGAGAATTAGATTTAGGGTTAGGATTCTGGTTAGGGTTAAGGATGAAGTTTAGTGTTAGGGTGAGGGCTTAGGGTTATGGATTAGGGTTAGGGTTAAAGGTTACCCTTAGGTTTAACGGTTACACTTTGGTTTAGGGTTGAGGTTTACGGTTAGGGTTAAGATGAGGGGTTAGTGTTAGGTACAGGGTTAGGGTTAAGTGTTAGGTTTAGGGCTGAAGATTAGGATTAGGGTTAGGATTAAAGGTTAGCATGAGAGTTAACGCTTAGGGATAAGGTTAAGAGTTAGGGTTTAGGGTTAGGGTTAGGGTTAGGGTTCGTTTTAGGGTTAGAGTTATGTGCTATGGTTTGTGTTAGAGGTTAGGGTTAGGTTTACTGGTCACGGTGAGGGTTACGTTTAGAGGTTAGCATTAGGTTTAGGGTTAAGGGATAGGATTAGGGTTTAGTGTTGGGCTTAGGGTTAGGGTTTAGTGTTAGGGTTAGCATTAAGAATTAGTGGTATGGTCAGGGTTAAATGCTTGGGTACGGGTAATGGTTAGGGTCAGGGTTAAGGTTCGCGGATAGGGTTAGTGTTAAGGGTTACGGGTAGGTTTACGGTTCAGGGTTAGAGTTAGCATTAGGGCTTAAGGTTAGGATTAGGCGGTAGGTTAGATTTAGGGTTAGATCTAGGCATTAGTGTAAGGGCCAGAGTTAGGGTTAAGAGATAGGGTTAGGTTTAATGCTTAGGATTAGGGTTAGGGTTTGGGGTTAAAGTAAGTGTTAGGGGTTAGGTTTAAGGATCAAAGCTTAGGGTTATTTTTAGCTGTAGTGTTAGGGTTAGGGATAAGGGATCCCATTAGCATTAAGGTTCTTCCTTACTGTAGGGTTTAGGGTTAGGCTTAGAGTTAAAGGTTAATGTTAGGGTCAGTGTTAAGATTTACGGTGAGGGTTAATGGTTAGGGTAAAGGTTAAGCATTAGGGTTAGGGATTAGTGATTAGGGTTTTTGGTTAGTGTTAGGGTTAGCGGTTAGGAGTCAGTGTTTTATGAAGGGGTATGGTTAGAATTAGGATTGGGGTTAGAGTTAGGGTGAGGTATAGGGGTTAGGTTTAGGGGTTACTTTTAGGGTAAAAGGATAGGATTAGTGTTACGGGTTGGGCTTAGGTTTAGGGTTAAGGTTTACTGCTAGGGTTAGGGATAGGGTTCAGGGTTAGCTTTAGGGGTTCGGGTTAGGGTTAGGTGTTAGGTTAGTGACAGGGTTAGGTCTAGTCGTGAGGGTAAGGTTTAGGGTTAGCTTTAAGAGCTAGGGTTAGGTTTAATGGTTAGGATTAGGATTAGGGTTAAGGGTTAGGGTAAGGCTTAGGGGTTAGGGTGAAGGGTTAGGGTCAAGGGTTAGGGTTTTTGTTAGGCATAGCGTTGCGGTTAGAAGTAAGGGTTACTGTCAGTGTTAGGGTTGTAGGTAGGGTTACGGTTAGGGTTAGCGGTTTAGAATTAGGGTTAGGGATTAGGTGTCACAGTGATGACTAGGATATAGGGTTAGAATTATGGGATAGGGGTTGTTCTCAGGAAATGGGTTATGCATTAACGTTAGGATAAGAGGTTAAAGTTAGGCGCACGGTGAGGTTTACGTGTTAAGGGGAGAAATAGGAACAGGGTTGGGTGTTATGTTCAGGGTTAGGGTTATCTGTTAAAGGTATTGTTTATGCTTAGCGCACGGGCCCTGTCTGCATTAGGCGGGCGGGGGGAGTTTAGGGCGCTGGGATTGTACCCGGGAACCCACTCTATCATACTCTGGGTATGGGCCCGTGGGTTTCATGCAGGACACAGTGGTAGAGCCTCCTTTCACGCATGGCATGGGAGGATTGCAGGCTTTCTAAACTCTAAGAAAGCAAGAAGTCTGAGAATTAGATTTAGGGTTAGGATTCTGGTTAGGGTTAAGGATGAAGTTTAGTGTTAGGGTGAGGGCTTAGGGTTAGGGAATAGGGTTAGGGTTAAAGGTTACTCTTAGGTTTAAGGGTTACACTTTGGTTTAGGGTTGGGGTTTACGGTTAGGGTTAAGATGAGGGGTTAGGGTTAGGTACAGGGTTAGGGTTAAGTGTTAGGTTTAGGGTTGAAGATTAGGATTAGGGTTAGGATTAAAGGTTAGCGTGAGAGTTAACGCTTAGGGTTAAGGTTAAGAGTTAGGGTTTAGGGTTAGAGTTAGGGTTAGGGTTCGTTTAAGGGTTAGAGTTATGTCCTATGTTTTGTGTTAGAGTTTAGGGTTAGGTTTAGTGGTCACGGTGAGGGTTACGTTTAGGGGTTAGCATTAGGGTTAGGTTTAAGGCATAGGATTAGGGTTAAGTGTTGGGCTAAGGGTTAGGGTTTAGTGTTAGGGTTATCATTAAGGATTAGGGGTAGCGTCAGGGTTAAATGCTTGGGTGCGGGTAATGGTTAGGGTCAGGGTTAAGGTTCACGGATAGGGTTAGTGTTAAGGGTTACGGGTAGGTTTAGGGTTCAGGGTTAGAGTTAGCATTAGGGCTTAAGGTTGGGATTAGGCGGTAGGTTAGATTTAGGGTTAGATCTAGGCGTTAGGGTAAGGGCTAACGTTAGGGTTAAGAGATAGGGTTAGGTTTAATTCTTAGGAATAGGGTTAGGGTTTGGGGTTAAAGTCAGTGTTAGGGGTTAGGTTTAAGGATCAAAGGTTAGGGTTATTTTTAGCTGTAGTGTTAGGGTTAGGGATAAGGGATCCCATTAGCATTAAGGGTCATCCTTACTGTAGGGTTAAGGGTTAGGCTTAGAGTTAAAGGTTAAGGTTAGGGTCAGTGTTAAGATTTAGGGTGAGGGTTAACAGTTAGGGTAAAGGTTAAGCGTTAGGGTTAGGGATTAGTGATTAGGGTTTTTGGTTAGTGTTAGGGTTAGCGGTTAGGAGTTAGTGTTTTATGAAGGGGTATGGTTAGAATTAGGATTGGGGTTAGAGTTAGGGTGAGGTATAGGGGTTAGGTTTAGGGGTTACTTTTAGGGTAAAAGGATAGGATTAGGGTTACGGGTTGGGCTTAGGTTTAGGGTTAAAGTTTACTGCTAGGGTTAGGGATAGGGTTCAGGGTTAGCTTTAGGGGTTCTGGTTAGGGTTAGGTGTTAGGTTAGTGTCAGGGTTAGGACCAGTCGTGAGGGTAAGGTTTAGGGTTAGCTTTAAGAGCTAGGGTTAGGTTTAATGGTTAGGATTAGGATTAGGGGTAAGGGTTAGGGTAAGGCTTGGGGTTTAGGGTCAAGGGTTAGGGTCAAGGGTTGGAGTTTTTGTTAGGCATAGCGTTGGGGTTAGAAGTAAGGGTTACTGTCAGTGTTAGGGTTGTAGGTAGGGTTACGGTTAGGGTTAGCAGTTTAGAATTAGGGTTAGGGATTAGGTGTCACAGTGATGACTAGGAGATAGAGTTAGAATTATGGGATAGGGGTTGTTCTCAGGAAATGGGTTATGCATTAACGTTAGGATAAGAGGTTAAAGTTAGGCGCACGGTCAGGTTTACGTGTTAAGGGGAGAAATAGGAACAGGGTTGGGTGTTATGTTCAGGGTTATGGTTATCTGTTAAAGGTATTGTTTATGCTTAGCGCACGGGCCCTGTCTGCATTAGTCGGGCGGGGAGAGTTTAGGGGGCTGGGATTGTACCCGGGAACCCACTCTATCATACTCTGGGTATGGGCCCGTGGGTTTCATGCAGGACACAGTGGTAGAGCCTCCTTTCACGCCTGGCATGGGAGGATTGCAGGCTTTCTAAACTCTAAGAAAGCAAGAACTCTGAGAATTAGATTTAGGGTTAGGATTATGGTTAGGGTTAAGGATGAAGTTTAGTGTTAGGGTGAGGGCTTAGGGTTAGGGATTAGGGGTAAGAATAAAGGTTACTCTTAGGTTTAACGGTTACACTTTGGTTTAGTGTTGAGGTTTACCGTCAGGGTTAAGATGAGGGGTTAGGGTTAGGTACAGGGTTAGGGTTAAGTGTTAGGTTTAGGGTTGAAGATTAGGATTAGGGTTAGGATTAAAGGTTAGCGTGAGAGTTAACGCTTAGGGTTAAGGTTAAGAGTTAGGGTTTAGGGTTAGGTTTAAGGTTAGGGTTAGTTTTAGAGTTAGAGTTATGTGCTATGGTTTGTATTAGAGGTTAGGGTAAGGTTTACTGGTCACGGTGAGGGTTACATTTAGGGGTTAGCATTAGGGTTAGGGTTAAGGGATAGGATTAGGGTTAAGTGTTGGG
>NW_027182838.1:295000-302500 GCF_041146395.1 Eulemur rufifrons | reverse complement strand
TAGGGTTTAGGGTTAGGATTAGGGTTAGGGTTAGTTTTAGGGTTAGAGTTATGTGCTATGGTTTGTGTTAGAGGTTAGGTTTACGTTTACTGGTGACGGTTAGGGTTACGTTTAGGGGTTAGCATTAGGGTTAGGGTTAGGGTTAGGGTTAAGGGATAGGATTACGGTTAAGTGTTGGCCTTAGGGTTAGGGTTTAGTGTTAGGGTTATCATTAAGGACTAGGGGTAGGGTTAGGGTTAAATGCCTGGGTTCGGGAAATGGTTAGGGTCAGGGTTAAGGTTCACGGATAGGGTTAGTGTTAAGGGTTACGGGTAGGTTTAGGGTTCAGGGTTAGAGTTAGCATTAGGGCTTAAGGTTAGGATTAGGCGGTAGGTTCGATTTAGTGTTAGATCTAGGCGTTCGGGTAAGGGCTAGCGTTAGGGTTAAGAGATAGGGTTAGGTTTAATGCTTAGGATTAGGGTTAGGGTTTGGGGTTAAAGTAAGTGTTAGGGGTTAGGTTTAAGGATGAAAGGTTACTGTTATTTTTAGCTGTAGTGTTAGGGTTAGGGATAAGGGATCCCATTAGCATTAAGGGTCTTCCTTACTGTAGGGTTAAGGGTTAGGCTTAGAGTTAAAGGTTAAGGTTAGGGTCAGTGTTAAGATTTAGGGAGAGGGTTAACGGTTAGGGTAAAGGTTAAGCGTTAGGGTTAGGGATTAGTGATTAGGGTTTTTGGTTAGTGTTAGGGTTAGCGGTTAGGAGTTAGTGTTTTATGAAGGGGGATGGTTAGAATTAGGATTGGGGTTAGAGTTAGGGTGAGGTATAGGGGTTAGGTTTAGGGGTTAGTTTTAGGGTAAAAGGATAGGATTAGGGTTACGGGTTGGGCTTAGGTTTAGGGTTAAAGTTTACTGCTAGGGTTAGGGATAGGGTTCAGGCTTAGCTTTAGGGGCTCTGCTTAGGGTTAGGTGTTAGGTTAGTGTCAGGGTTAGGTCTAGTCGTGAGGGTAAGGTTTAGGGTTAGCTTTAAGAGCTAGGGTTAGGTTTAATGGTTAGGATTAGGATTAGGGTTAAGGGTTAGGGTAAGGCTTAGGGGTTAGGGTAAAGGGTTAGGGTCAAGGGTTAGGGTTTTTGTTAGGCATAGCGTTGGAGTTAGAAGTAAGGGTTACTGTCAGTGTTAGGGTTGTAGGTAGGGTTACGGTTAGGGTTAGCGGTTTAGAATTAGGGTTAGGGATTAGGTGTCACAGTGATGACTAGGAGATAGGGTTAGAATTATGGGATAGGGGTTGTTCTCAAGAAATGGGTTATGCATTAACGTTAGGATAAGAGGTTAAAGTTAGGCGCACGGTGAGGTTTACGTGTTAAGGGGAGAAATAGGAACAGGGTTGGGTGTTATGTTCAGGGTTAGGGGTATCTGTTAAAGGTATTGTTTATGCTTAGCGCACGGGCCCTGTCTGCATTAGGCGGGCGGGGGGAGTTTAGGGGGCTGGGATTGTACCCGGGAACCCACTCTATCATACTCTGTGTATGGGCCCGTGGGTTTCATGCAGGACACAGTGGTAGAGCCTCCTTTCACGCATGGCATGGGAGGATTGCAGGCTTTCTAAACTCTAAGAAAGCAAGAAGTCTGAGAATTAGATTTAGGGTTAGGATTATGGTTAGGATTAAGGATGAAGTTTAGTGTTAGGGTGAGGGCTTAGGGTTAGGGATTAGGGTTAGGGTTAAAGGTTACTCTTAGGTTTAACGGTTCCACTGTGGTTTAGGGTTGAGGTTTACGGTTAGGGTTAAGATGAGGGGTTAGGGTTTGGTACAGCGTTAGAGTTAAGTATTAGGTTTAGGGTTGAAGATTAGGATTAGGGTTAGGATTAAAGGTTAGCGTGAGAGTTAACGCTTAGGGTTAAGGTTAAGAGTTAGGGTTTAGGGTTAGGTTTAGGGTTAGTGTTAGTTTTAGGGTTAGAGTTATGTGCTGTGGTTTGTGTTAGCGGTTAGGGTTAGGTTTACTGGTGACGGTTAGGGTTACGTTTAGGGGTTAGCATTAGGGTTAGGGTTAGGGTTAAGGGATAGGATTAGGGTTAAGTGTTGGGCTTAGGGTTAGGGTTTAGTGTTAGGGTTAGCATTAAGGATTAGGGTTAGGGTCAGGGTTAAATGCTTGGGTGCGGGTAATGGTTAGGGTCAGGGTTAAGGTTCACGGATAGGGTTAGTGTTAAGGGTTACGGGTAGGTTTAGGGTTCAGGATTAGAGTTAGCATTAGGGCTTAAGATTAGATTAGCTGGTAGGTTAGATTTAGGGTTAGATCTAGGCGTTAGGGTAAGGGCTAGCGTTAGGGTTAAGAGATAGGGTTAGGTTTAATGCTTAGGATTAGGGTTAGGGTTTGGGGTTAAAGTAAGTGTTAGGGGTTAGGTTTAAGGATCCAAGGTTAGGGTTATTTTTAGCTGTAGTGTTAGGGTTAGGGATAAGGGATCCCATTAGCATTAAGGGTCTTCCTTACTGTAGGGTTAAGGGTTAGGCTTAGAGTTAAAGGTTAAGGTTAGGGTCAGTGTTAAGATTTAGGGTGAGGGTTAACGGTTAGGGTAAAGGTTAAGCGTTAGGGTTAGGGATTAGTGATTAGGGTTTTTGGTTAGTGTTAGGGTTTGCGGTTAGGAGTTAGTGTTTTATGAAGGGGTATGGTTAGAATTAGGATTGGGGTTAGAGTTAGGGTGAGGTATAGGGGTTAGGTTTAGGGGTTAGTTTTAGGGTAAAAGGATAGGATTAGGGTTACAGGTTGGGTTTAGGTTTAGGGTTAAAGTTTACTGCTAGGGTTAGGGATAGGGTTCAGGCTTAGCTTTAGGGGTTCTGGTTAGCGTTAGGTGTTAGGTTAGTGTCAGGGTTAGGTCTAGTCGTGAGGGCAACGTTCAGGGTTATCTTTAAGAGCTAGGGTTAGGTTTAATGGTTAGGATTAGGATTAGGGTTAAGGGTTAGGGTAAGGCTTAGGGGTGAGGGTGAAGGGTTAGGGTCAAGGGTTAGGGTTACTGTTAGGCATAGCGTTGGGTTTAGAAGTAAGGGTTACTGTCAGTGTCAGGGTTGTAGGTAGGGTTACGGTTAGGGTTAGCGGTTTAGAATTAGGGTTAGGCATTAGGTGTCACAGTGATGACTAGGAGATAGGGTTAGAATTATGGGATAGGGGTTGTTCTCAGGAAATGGTTTATGCATTAACGTTAGGATAAGAGGTTAAAGTTAGGCGCACGGTGAGGTTTACGTGTTAAGGGGAGAAATAGGAACAGGGTTGGGTGTTATGTTCAGGGTTAGGGTTATCTGTTAAAGGTATTGTTTATGCTTAGCGCACGGGCCCTGTCTGCATTAGGCGGGCGGGGGGAGTTTAGGGGGCTGGGATTGTACCCGGGAACCCACTCTATCATACTCTGGGTATGGGCCCGTGGGTTTCATGCAGGACACAGTGGTAGAGCCTCCTTTCACGCATGGCATGGGAGGATTGCAGGCTTTCTAAACTCTAAGAAAGCAAGAAGTCTGAGAATTAGATTTAGGGTTAGGATTCTGGTTAGGGTTAAGGATGAAGTTTAGTGTTAGGGTGAGGGCTTAGGGTTAGGGCTTAGGGTGAGGGTTAAAGGTTACCCTTAGGTTTAACGGTTACACTTTATTTTAGGGTTGAGGTTTACGGTTAGGGTTAAGATGAGGGGTTAGGGTTTGGTACAGGGTTAGGGTTAAGTGTTAGGTTTAGGGTTGAAGAGTAGGATTACGGTTAGGATTAAAGGTTAGCGTGAGAGTTAACGCTTAGGGTTAAGCTTAAGAGTTAGGGGTTAGGGTTAGGTTTCGGGTTCGTTTTAGGGTTAGAGTTATGTGCTATGGTTTGTGTTAGAGGTTAGGGTTAGGTTTACTGGTCACGGTGAGGGTTACGTTTCGGGGTTGGCATTAGGGTTAGGGTTAAGGGATAGGATTAGGGTTAAGTGTTGGGAGTAGGGTGAGGGTTTAGTGTTAGGGTTATCATTAAGGATTAGGGGTAGGGTCAGGGTTAAATGTTTGGGTGCGGGTAATGGTTAGGGTCAGGGTTAAGGTTCACAGATAGGGTTAGTGTTAAGGGTTACGGGTAGGTTTAGGGTTCAGGGTTAGAGTTAGCATTAGGGCTTAAGGTTAGGATTAGGCGGTAGGTTCGATTTAGGGTTAGATCTAGGCATTAGGGTAAGGGCTAGCGTTAGGGTTAAGAGATAGGGTTAGGTTTAATGCTTAGGATTAGGATTAGGGTTTGGGGTTAAAGTAAGTGTTAGGGGTTAGGTTTAAGGATCAAAGGTTAGGGTTATTTTTAGCTGTAGTGTTAGGGTTAGGGATAAGGGATCCCATTAGCATTAAGGGTCTTCCTTACTGTAGGGTTAAGGGTTAGGCTTAGAGTTAAAGGTTAAGGTTAGGGTCAGTGTTAAGATTTAGGGTGAGGGTTAACGGTTAGGGTAAAGGTTAAGCGTTAGGGTTAGGGATTAGTGATTAGGGTTTTTGGTTAGTGTTAGGGTTAGCGGTTAGGAGTTAGTTTTTTATGAAGGGGTATGGTTAGAATTAGGATTGGGGTTAGAGTTAGGGTGAGGTATAGGGGTTAGGTTTAGGGGTTAGTTTTAGGGTAAAAGGATAGGATTAGTGTTACGGGTTGGGCTTAGGTTTAGGGTTAAGGTTTACTGCTAGGGTTAGGGATAGAGTTCAGGCTTAGCTTTAGGGGTCTGGTTAGGGTTAGGTGTTAGGTTAGTGTCAGGATTAGGTCTAGTCGTGAGGGTAAGGTTTAGGGTTAGCTTTAAGAGCTAGGGTTAGGTTTAAGGGTTAGGATTAGGATTAGGGTTAAGGGTTAGGGTAAGGCTTAGGGTTTAGGGTGAAGGGTTAGTGTGAAGGGTTAAGGTTTTTGTTAGGCATAGCGTTGGGGTTAGAAGTAAGGGTTACTGACAGTGTTAGGGTTGTAGGTAGGGTTACGGTTAGGGTTAGCGGTTTAGAATTAGGGTTAGGGATTAGGTGTCACAGTGATGACTAGGAGATAGGGTTAGAATTATGGGATAGCGGTTGTTCTCAGGAAATGGGTTATGCATTAACGTTAGGATAAGAGGTTAAAGTTAGGCGCACGGGGAGGTTTACGTGTTAAGGGGAGAAAGAGGAATAGGGTTGGGTGTTATGTTCAGGGTTAGGGTTATCTGTTAAAGGTATTGTTTTTGCTTAGCGCACGGGCCCTGTCTGCATTAGGCGGGCGGGGGGAGTTTAGGGGGCTGGGATTGTACCCGGGAACCCACTCTATCATACTCTGGGTATGGGCCCGTGGGTTTCATGCAGGACACAGTGGTAGAGCCTCCTTTCACCCATGGCATGGGATGATGGCAGGCTTTCTAAACTCTAAGAAACCAAGAAGTGTGAGAATGAGATTTAGGGTTGGATTATGGTTAGGGTTAAGGATGAAGTTTAGTGTTAGGGTGAGGGCTTAGGCTTAGGTATTAGGGTTAGGGTTAAAGGTTACTCTTAGGTTTAATGGTTACACTTTGGTTTAGGGTTGAGGTTTACGATTAAGGTTAAGATGAGGGGTTAGGTTATGGTACAGGGTTAGGGTTAAGTGTTAGGTTTAGTGTTGAAGATTAGGATTAGGGTTAGGATTAAAGGTTAGCGTGAGAGTTAACGCTTAGGGTTAAGGTTAAGAGTTAGGGTTTAGGGTTAGGGTTAGGGAAAGGGTTAGTTTCAGTTAGTTTAGTGCTATGGTTTGTGTTAGAGGTTAGGGTTAGGTTTACTGGTCACGGTTAGGGTTACGTTTAGGGGTTACCATTAGGGTTAGGGTTAAGGGATAGGATTAGGGATAAGTGTTGGGCTTAGGGTTAGGGTTTAGTGTTAGGGTTATCATTAAGGATTAGGGGTAGGGTCAGGGTTAAATGCTTGGGTGCGGGTAATGTTTAGGGTCAGGGTTAAGGTTCACGGATAGGGTTAGTGTTAAGGGTTACGGGTAGGTTTAGGGTTCAGGGTTAGAGTTAGCATTAGGGCTTAAGGTTAGGATTAGGCGGTAGGTTAGATTTAGGGTTAGATCTAGGCATTAGGGTAAGGGCTAGCGTTAGGGTTAAGAGATAGGGTTAGGTTTAATGCTTAGGATTAGGGTTAGGGTTTGGGGTTAAAGTAAGTGTTAGGGGTTAGGTTTAAGGATCAAAGGTTAGGGTTATTTTTAGCTGTAGTGTTAGGGTTAGGGATAAGGGATCCCATTAGCATTAAGGGTCTTCCTTACTATAGGGTTAAGGGTTAGGCTTAGAGTTAAAGGTTAAGGTTAGGGTCAGTGTTAAGATTTGGGGTGAGGGTTAACGGTTAGGGTAAAGGTTAAGGGTTAGGGTTAGGGATTAGTGATTAGGGTTCTTGGTTAGTGTTAGGGTTAGCGGTTAGGAGTTAGTGTTTTATGAAGGGGTATGGTTAGAAATAGGATTGGGGTTAGAGTTAGGGTGAGGTATAGGGGTTAGGTTTAGGGTAAAAGGATAGGATTAGGGTTACGGGTTGGGCTTAGGTTTAGGGTTAAAGTTTACAGCTAGGGTTAGGGATAGGGTTCAGGGTTAGCTTTAGGGGTCTGGTTAGGGTCAGGTGTTAGGTTAGTGTCAGGGTTAGGTCTAGTCGTGAGGGTAAGGTTTAGGGTTAGCTTTAAGAGCTAGGGTTAGGTTTAATGGTTAGGATTAGGATTAGGGTTAAGGGTTAGGGTAAGGCTTAGGGGTTAGGGTGAAGGGTTAGGGTGAAGGGGTAGGGTTTTTCTTAGGCATAGCGTTGGGTTTAGAAGTAAGGGTTACTGTCAGTGTTAGGGTTGTAGGTAGGGTTACGGTTAGGGTTAGCGGTTTAGAATTAGGGTTAGGGATTAGGTGTCACAGTGATGACTAGGAGATAGGGTTAGAATTATGAGATAGGGGTTGTTCTCAGGAAATGGGTTATGCATTAACGTTAGGATAAGAGGTTAAAGTTAGGCGCACGTGAGGTTTACGTGTTAAGGGGAGAAATAGGAACAGGGTTGGGAGTTATGTTCAGGGTTAGGGTTATCTGTTAAAGGTATTGTTTATGCTTAGCGCACGGGCCCTGTCTGCATTGGGCGGGTGGGGGGAGTTTAGGGAGCTGGGATTGTACCCGGGAACCCACTCTATCATACTCTGGGTATGGGCCCGTGGGTTTCATGCAGGACACAGTGGTAGAGCCTCCTTTCACGCATGGCATGGGAGGATTGCAGGCTTTCTAAACTCTAAGAAATCAAGAAGTCTGAGAATTAGATTTAGGGTTAGGATTATGGTTAGGGTTAAGGATGAAGTTTAGTGTTAGGGTGAGGGCTTAGGGTTAGGGATTAGGGTTAGGGTTAAAGGTTACCCTTAGGTTTAACGGTTACACTTTGGTTTAGGGTTGAGGTTTACGGTTAGGGTTAAGATGAGGGGTTAGGGTTTGGTACAGAGTTAGGGTTATGTGTTAGGTTTAGGGTTGAAGATTAGGATTAGGGTTAGGATTAAAAGTTAGTGTGAGAGTTAACGCTTAGGTTTAAGGTTAAGAATTAGGGTTTAGGGTTAGGGTTAG
>NW_027182838.1:282500-287500 GCF_041146395.1 Eulemur rufifrons | reverse complement strand
TTAGGGTAAGGCTTAGGGGTGAGGGTGAAGGGTTAGGGTCAAGGGTTAGGGTTACTGTTAGGCATAGCGTTGGGTTTAGAAGTAAGGGTTACTGTCAGTGTCAGGGTTGTAGGTAGGGTTACGGTTAGGGTTAGCGGTTTAGAATTAGGGTTAGGCATTAGGTGTCACAGTGATGACTAGGAGATACGGTTAGAATTATGGGATAGGGGTTGTTCTCAGGAAATGGTTTATGCATTAACGTTAGGATAAGAGGTTAAAGTTAGGCGCACGGTGAGGTTTACGTGTTAAGGGGAGAAATAGGAACAGGGTTGGGTGTTATGTTCAGGGTTAGGGTTATCTGTTAAAGGTATTGTTTATGCTTAGCGCACGGGCCCTGTCTGCATTAGGCGGGCGGGGGGAGTTTAGGGGGCTGGGATTGTACCCGGGAACCCACTCTATCATACTCTGGGTATGGGCCCGTGGGTTTCATGCAGGACACAGTGGTAGAGCCTCCTTTCACGCATGGCATGGGAGGATTGCAGGCTTTCTAAACTCTAAGAAAGCAAGAAGTCTGAGAATTAGATTTAGGGTTAGGATTCTGGTTAGGGTTAAGGATGAAGTTTAGTGTTAGGGTGAGGGCTTAGGGTTAGGGCTTAGGTTGAGGGTTAAAGGTTACCCTTAGGTTTAACGGTTACACTTTATTTTAGGGTTGAGGTTTACGGTTAGGGTTAAGATGAGGGGTTAGGGTTTGGTACAGGGTTAGGGTTAAGTGTTAGGTTTAGGGTTGAAGATTAGGATTACGGTTAGGATTAAAGGTTAGCGTGAGAGTTAACGCTTAGGGTTAAGCTTAAGAGTTAGGGGTTAGGGTTAGGTTTCGGGTTCGTTTTAGGGTTAGAGTTATGTGCTATGGTTTGTGTTAGAGGTTAGGGTTAGGTTTACTGGTCACGGTGAGGGTTACGTTTCGGGGTTGGCATTAGGGTTAGGGTTAAGGGATAGGATTAGGGTTAAGAGTTGGGAGTAGGGTGAGGGTTTAGTGTTAGGGTTATCATTAAGGATTAGGGGTAGGGTCAGGGTTAAATGTTTGGGTGCGGGTAATGGTTAGGGTCAGGGTTAAGGTTCACAGATAGGGTTAGTGTTAAGGGTTACGGGTAGGTTTAGGGTTCAGGGTTAGAGTTAGCATTAGGGCTTAAGGTTAGGATTAGGCGGTAGGTTCGATTTAGGGTTAGATCTAGGCATTAGGGTAAGGGCTAGCGTTAGGGTTAAGAGATAGGGTTAGGTTTAATGCTTAGGATTAGGATTAGGGTTTGGGGTTAAAGTAAGTGTTAGGGGTTAGGTTTAAGGATCAAAGGTTAGGGTTATTTTTAGCTGTAGTGTTAGGGTTAGGGATAAGGGATCCCATTAGCATTAAGGGTCTTCCTTACTGTAGGGTTAAGGGTTAGGCTTAGAGTTAAAGGTTAAGGTTAGGGTCAGTGTTAAGATTTAGGGTGAGGGTTAACGGTTAGGGTAAAGGTTAAGCGTTAGGGTTAGGGATTAGTGATTAGGGTTTTTGGTTAGTGTTAGGGTTAGCGGTTAGGAGTTAGTGTTTTATGAAGGGGTATGGTTAGAATTAGGATTGGGGTTAGAGTTAGGGTGAGGTATAGGGGTTAGGTTTAGGGGTTAGTTTTAGGGTAAAAGGATAGGATTAGTGTTACGGGTTGGGCTTAGGTTTAGGGTTAAGGTTTACTGCTAGGGTTAGGGATAGAGTTCAGGCTTAGCTTTAGGGGTCTGGTTAGGGTTAGGTGTTAGGTTAGTGTCAGGATTAGGTCTAGTCGTGAGGGTAAGGTTTAGGGTTAGCTTTAAGAGCTAGGGTTAGGTTTAAGGGTTAGGATTAGGATTAGGGTTAAGGGTTAGGGTAAGGCTTAGGGTTTAGGGTGAAGGGTTAGTGTGAAGGGTTAAGGTTTTTGTTAGGCATAGCGTTGGGGTTAGAAGTAAGGGTTACTGACAGTGTTAGGGTTGTAGGTAGGGTTACGGTTAGGGTTAGCGGTTTAGAATTAGGGTTAGGGATTAGGTGTCACAGTGATGACTAGGAGATAGGGTTAGAATTATGGGATAGCGGTTGTTCTCAGGAAATGGGTTATGCATTAACGTTAGGATAAGAGGTTAAAGTTAGGCGCACGGGGAGGTTTACGTGTTAAGGGGAGAAAGAGGAATAGGGTTGGGTGTTATGTTCAGGGTTAGGGTTATCTGTTAAAGGTATTGTTTTTGCTTAGCGCACGGGCCCTGTCTGCATTAGGCGGGCGGGGGGAGTTTAGGGGGCTGGGATTGTACCCGGGAACCCACTCTATCATACTCTGGGTATGGGCCCGTGGGTTTCATGCAGGACACAGTGGTAGAGCCTCCTTTCACCCATGGCATGGGATGATGGCAGGCTTTCTAAACTCTAAGAAACCAAGAAGTGTGAGAATGAGATTTAGGGTTGGATTATGGTTAGGGTTAAGGATGAAGTTTAGTGTTAGGGTGAGGGCTTAGGCTTAGGTATTAGGGTTAGGGTTAAAGGTTACTCTTAGGTTTAATGGTTACACTTTGGTTTAGGGTTGAGGTTTACGATTAAGGTTAAGATGAGGGGTTAGGTTATGGTACAGGGTTAGGGTTAAGTGTTAGGTTTAGTGTTGAAGATTAGGATTAGGGTTAGGATTAAAGGTTAGCGTGAGAGTTAACGCTTAGGGTTAAGGTTAAGAGTTAGGGTTTAGGGTTAGGGTTAGGGAAAGGGTTAGTTTCAGTTAGTTTAGTGCTATGGTTTGTGTTAGAGGTTAGGGTTAGGTTTACTGGTCACGGTTAGGGTTACGTTTAGGGGTTACCATTAGGGTTAGGGTTAAGGGATAGGATTAGGGATAAGTGTTGGGCTTAGGGTTAGGGTTTAGTGTTAGGGTTATCATTAAGGATTAGGGGTAGGGTCAGGGTTAAATGCTTGGGTGCGGGTAATGTTTAGGGTCAGGGTTAAGGTTCACGGATAGGGTTAGTGTTAAAGGTTACGGGTAGGTTTAGGGTTCAGGGTTAGAGTTAGCATTAGGGCTTAAGGTTAGGATTAGGCGGTAGGTTCGATTTAGGGTTAGATCTAGGCATTAGGGTAAGGGCTAGCGTTAGGGTTAAGAGATAGGGTTAGGTTTAATGCTTAGGATTAGGGTTAGGGTTTGGGGTTAAAGTAAGTGTTAGGGGTTAGGTTTAAGGATCAAAGGTTAGGGTTATTTTTAGCTGTAGTGTTAGGGTTAGGGATAAGGGATCCCATTAGCATTAAGGGTCTTCCTTACTATAGGGTTAAGGGTTAGGCTTAGAGTTAAAGGTTAAGGTTAGGGTCAGTGTTAAGATTTGGGGTGAGGGTTAACGGTTAGGGTAAAGGTTAAGGGTTAGGGTTAGGGATTAGTGATTAGGGTTCTTGGTTAGTGTTAGGGTTAGCGGTTAGGAGTTAGTGTTTTATGAAGGGGTATGGTTAGAAATAGGATTGGGGTTAGAGTTAGGGTGAGGTATAGGGGTTAGGTTTAGGGTAAAAGGATAGGATTAGGGTTACGGGTTGGGCTTAGGTTTAGGGTTAAAGTTTACAGCTAGGGTTAGGGATAGGGTTCAGGGTTAGCTTTAGGGGTCTGGTTAAGGTCAGGTGTTAGGTTAGTGTCAGGGTTAGGTCTAGTCGTGAGGGTAAGGTTTAGGGTTAGCTTTAAGAGCTAGGGTTAGGTTTAATGGTTAGGATTAGGATTAGGGTTAAGGGTTAGGGTAAGGCTTAGGGGTTAGGGTGAAGGGTTAGGGTGAAGGGGTAGGGTTTTTCTTAGGCATAGCGTTGGGTTTAGAAGTAAGGGTTACTGTCAGTGTTAGGGTTGTAGGTAGGGTTACGGTTAGGGTTAGCGGTTTAGAATTAGGGTTAGGGATTAGGTGTCACAGTGATGACTAGGAGATAGGGTTAGAATTATGAGATAGGGGTTGTTCTCAGGAAATGGGTTATGCATTAACGTTAGGATAAGAGGTTAAAGTTAGGCGCACGTGAGGTTTACGTTTTAAGGGGAGAAATAGGAACAGGGTTGGGAGTTATGTTCAGGGTTAGGGTTATCTGTTAAAGGTATTGTTTATGCTTAGCGCACGGGCCCTGTCTGCATTGGGCGGGCGGGGGGAGTTTAGAGGGCTGGGATTGTACCCGGGAACCCACTCTATCATACTCTGGGTATGGGCCCGTGGGTTTCATGCAGGACACAGTGGTAGAGCCTCCTTTCACGCATGGCATGGGAGGATTGCAGGCTTTCTAAACTCTAAGAAATCAAGAAGTCTGAGAATTAGATTTAGGGTTAGGATTATGGTTAGGGTTAAGGATGAAGTTTAGTGTTAGGGTGAGGGCTTAGGGTTAGGGATTAGGGTTAGGGTTAAAGGTTACCCTTAGGTTTAACGGTTACACTTTGGTTTAGGGTTGAGGTTTACGGTTAGGGTTAAGATGAGGGGTTAGGGTTTGGTACAGAGTTAGGGTTATGTGTTAGGTTTAGGGTTGAAGATTAGGATTAGGGTTAGGATTAAAAGTTAGTGTGAGAGTTAACGCTTAGGTTTAAGGTTAAGAATTAGGGTTTAGGGTTAGGGTTAGGGTTAGTTTTAGAGTTAGAGTTATGTGCTATGGTTTGTGTTAGAGGTTAGGGTTAGGTTTACTGGTCATGGCTAGGGTTAGGTTTAGGGGGTAGCATTAGGGTTAGGCTTATGGTTAGGGTTAAGGGATAGGATTAGGGATAAGTATTGGGCTTAGGGTTAGGGTTTAGTGTTAGGGTTATCATTAAGGATTAGGGGTAGGGTCAGGGTTAAATGCTTGGGTGCGGGTAATGGTTAGGGTCAGGGTTAAGGTTCACAGATAGGGTTAGTGTTAAGGGTTACGGGTAGGTTTAGGGTTCAGGGTTAGAGTTAGCATTAGGGCTTAAGGTTAGGATTAGGCGGTAGGTTAGATTTAGGGTTAGATCTAGGCGTTAGGGTAAGGGCTAGCGTTAGGGTTAAGAGATAGGGTTAGGTTTAATGCTTAGGAT
>NW_027182838.1:195000-277500 GCF_041146395.1 Eulemur rufifrons | reverse complement strand
ACGGGTTGGGCTTAGGTTTAGGGTTAAAGTTTACTGCTAGGGTTAGGGATAGGGTTCAGGGTTAGCTTTAGGGGTTCTGCTTAGGGTTAGGTGTTAGGTCAGTGTCAGGGTTAGGTCTAGTCGTGAGGGTAAGGTTTAGGGTTAGCTTTAAGAGCTAGGGTTAGGTTTAATGGTTAGGATTAGGATTAGGGTTAAGGGTTAGGGTAAGGCTTAGGGGTTAGGGTGAAGGGTTAGGGTCAAGGGTTAGTGTTTTTGTTAGGCATAGCGTTGGGGTTAGAAGTAAGGGTTACTGTCACTGTCAGGGTTGTAGGTAGGGTTACGGTTAGGGTTAGCGGTTTAGAATTAGGGTTAGGGATTAGGTGTCACAGTGATGACTAGGAGATAGGGTTAGAATCATAGGATGCGGTTGTTCTCAGGAAATGGGTTATGCATTAACGTTAGGATAAGAGGTTAAAGTTAGGCGCACGGTGAGGTTTACATGTTAAGGGGAGAAAGAGGAACAGGATTGGGTGTTATGTTCAGGGTTAGGGTTATCTGTTAAAGGTATTGTTTATGCTTAGCGCACGGGCCCTGTCTGCATTAGGCGGGCAGGGGGAGATTAGGGGGCTGGGATTGTACGCGGGAACCCACTCTATCATACTCTGGGTATGGGCCCGTGGGTTTCATGCAGGACACAGTGGTAGAGCCTCCTTTCACGCATGGCATGGGAGGATTGCAGGCTTTCTAAACTCTAAGAAAGCAAGAAGTCTGAGAATTAGATTTAGGGTTGGATTATGATTAGGGTTAAGGATGAAGTTTAGTGTTAGGGTGAGGGCTTAGGGTCAGGGATTAGGGTTAGGGTTAAAGGTTACTCTTAGGTTTAACGGTTACACTTTGGTTTAGGGTTGAGGTTTACGGTTAGGGTTAAGATGAGGGGTTAGGGTTTGGTACAGGGTTAGGGTTAAGTGTTAGGTTTAGGGTTGAAGATTAGGATTAGGGTTAGGATTAAAGGTTAGCGTGAGAGTTAACGCTTAGGGTTAAGGTTAAGAGTTAGGGTATATGGTTATGGTTAGGGTTAGGGTTAGTTTTAGGGTTAGAGTTATGTGCTATGATTTGTGTTAGAGGTTAGGGTTAGGTTTACTGGGCACGGATAGGGTTACGTTTAGGGGTTAGCATTAGGGTTAGGGTTAGGGTTAAGGGATAGGATTAGGGTTAAGTTTTGGGCTTAGGGTTAGGGTTTAGTCTTAGGGTTAGCATTAAGGATTAGGGTTAGGGTCAGGGTTAAATGCTTGGGTGCGGGTAATGGTTAGGGTCAGGGTTAAGGTTCACGGATAGGGTTAGTGTTAAGGGTTACGGGTAGGTTTAGGGTTCAGGGTTAGAGTTAGCATTAGGGCTTAAGGTTAGGATTAGGCGGTAGGTTAGATTTAGGGTTAGATCTAGGCGTTAGGGTAAGGGCTAGCGTTAGGGTTAAGAGATAGGGTTAGGTTTAATGCTTATTATTAGGGTTAGGGTTTGGGGTTAAAGTAAGTGTTAGGGGTTAGGTTTCAGGATCAAAGGTTAGGGTTATTTTTAGCTGTAGTGTTAGGGTTAGGGATAAGGGATCCCATTAGCATTAAGGGTCTTCCTTACTGTAGGATTAAGGGATAGGCTTAGAGTTAAAGGTTAAGGTTAGGGTCAGTGTTAAGATTTAGGGTGAGGGTTAACAGTTAGGGTAAAGGTTAAGCGTTAGGGTTAGGGATTAGTGATTAGGGTTTTTGGTTAGTGTTAGGGTTAGCAGTTAGGAGTTAGTGTTTTATGAAGGGGTATGGTTAGAATTAGGATTGGGTTAGAGTTAGCGTGAGGTGTAGGGGTTAGGTTTAGGGGTTAGTTTTAGGGTAAAAGGATAGGATTAGGGTTACGGGTTGGGCTTAGGTTTAGGGTTAAAGTTTACTGCTAGGGTTAGTGATAGGGTTCAGGGTTAGCTTTAGGGGTTCTGCTTAGGGTTAGGTGTTAGGTTAGTGTCAGGGTTCGGTCTAGTCGTGAGGGTAAGGTTTAGGGTTAGCTTTAAGAGCTAGGGTTAGGTTTAATGGTTAGGATTAGGATTAGGGTTAAGGGTTAGGGTAAGGCTTAGGGGTTAGGGTGAAGGGATAGGGTCAAGGGTTAGGGTTTTTTTTAGGGTCAGGCTCAGGGTCAGGGGTTAGGGGTTAGGGTTAGGGTTAGGGGTTAGGGTTAGGGGTTAGGGATAGGGTTAGGGTTATGGGGTTAGGGTTATGGTTGGGGTTGGGGTTAGGGTTAGGGTTAGGGGTTAGGGTTAGGGTTAGGGGTTAGGGTTAGGGTTAGGGTTCGGGTTCGGGTTAGGGTTAGGGTTAGGGTTGGGTTAGGGTTCGGGTTAGGGTTGGGTTAGGGTTAGGGTTAGGGTAGGGGTAGGGGTAGGGGTAGGGTTAGGGGTTAGGTTTAGGGTTAGGGTTGGGGTTGGGGTCGGGGTTAGGGTTAGGGTTAGGGGTTAGGGTTAGGTGTTAGTGTTAGGGGTTAGGGGTTAGGGTTAGGGGTTAGGGTTAGGGTTAGGGGTTAGGGTTAGGGGTTAGGTTTAGGGTTAGGGTTAGGGGTAGGGTTAGGGGTCAGGGGTAGGGTTAGGGTTAGGGGTTAGGGTTAGGGGTAGGTGTAGGGGTTAGGGGTTAGGGTTAGGGTTAGGGGTTATGGTTAGGGTTAGGGTTAGGGGTTAGGGTTAGGGGTTAGGGTTAGTGGTTAGGGTTATGGTTAGGTTTAGGGTTGGGTTAGGGTTGGGGTTGGGGTTGGGGTTAGGGTTAGGGTCAGGGTTAGGGTTGGGGTTAGAGTTAGGGGTTAGGGTTAGGGTTAGGGGTTAGGGTTAGGGTTAGGGGTTAGGGTTAGGGGTTAGGGTTAGGGTAGGGTTAGTGTTAGGGGTTAGGGTTAGGGGTTAGGGTTAGGGTTAGGGGTTAGGGTTAGGGTTAGGGTTAGGGGTTAGGGTTAGGGTTAGGGGTTAGGGTTAGGGTTAGGGGTTAGCGTTAGGGTTAGGGTTAGGGTCAGGGTTCGGGTTAGGGGTCAGGGTTAGGGGTTAGGGTTAGGGTTAGGGTCAGGGTCAGGGGTTAGGGTTAGGGTTAGGGGTTAGGGTTAGGGTTAGGGGTTAGTGTTAGGGTTAGGGTTAGGGGTTAGGGTTAGGGTTAGGGTTAGGTTCAGGTTTCTGGTTAGGGGTTAGGGTTAGTGGTTAGGGTTAGAGTTAGGGTCAGGGTCAGAGGTTATGGTTAGGGTTAGGGGTTAGGGTTAGGGTTAGGGTTAAGGGTTAGGGTTAGGGGTTAGCGTTAGGGTTAGGGGTTAGTTTTAGGGGTTAGGGTTAGTTTTAGGATTAGGGTAGGGGTTGGGGTTAGGGTTAGGGTTTTTGTTAGGGTTAGGGTAAGGGGTTAGGGTTAGGGTTAGGGGTTAGGGTTAGGCTTAGGGTTGGGGTTAGGGGTTACGGTTGGGGTTAGGGTTAGGGTTAGGGTTAGGGGTTGGGGTTAGGGTTAGGGGTTAGGGTTAGGGGTTAGGGTTAGGGTTGGGTTAGGGTTAGGGTTAGGGGTTAGGGCTAGGGATAGGGCTAGGATTTAGGTTTAGGGTTAGGGGTTAGGGTTAGGGTTAGGGTTTAGGGTTAGGGCTAGGGCTAGGGTTAGGGTCAGGGTCAGGGTCAGGGGTTAGGGTCAGGGACAGGGGTTAGGGTTAGCGGTTAGGGTTAGGGTTAGGGGTTAGGGTTAGGGTTTAGGGTTGGGGGTTAGGGTTAGGGGTTAGGGTTAGGGTTAGGGGTTAGGATTAGGGGTTAGGTTTAGTGTTAGAGTTAGGGGTAGGGTTAGGGGTTAGGGGTAGGGTTAGCGGTTAGGGTTAGGGGTAGGGTTATGGGTAGGGTTAGGGGTTACGGTTAGGGGTAGGGGTAAGGGTAGGGGTTAGGGTTTAGGGTTAGGGTTAGGGGTTATGGTTAGGGTTAGGGTTAGGGGTTAGGGTTAGGGGTTAGGGTTAGGGTTAGGGTTTGGGATTAGGGTTAGGGTTAGGGGTTAGGGTTAGGGTTAGGGGTTAGTGTTAGGGTTAGGGTTAGGGTGAGGGGTTAGAGTTAGGGATTAGGGTTAGGGTTGGGGTTGGGGTTGGGGTTAGGGGTTAGGGTTAGGGTTAGGGGTTAGGGTTAGGGTTAGGGGTTAGGGTTAGGGTTAGGGTTAGGTTAGGGTTAGGGTTAAGGGATAGGATTAGGGTTAAGTGTTGGGCTTAGGGTGAGGGTTTAGTGTTAGGGTTATCATTAAGGATGAGGGTTAGGGTCATGGTTAAATGCTTGGGTGCGGGTAATAGTTAGGGTCAGGGTTAAGATTCACGGATAGGGTTAGTGTTAAGGGTTACGGGTAGGTTTAGGGTTCAGGGTTAGAGTTAGCATTAGGGCTTAAGGTTACGATTAGGCGGTAGGTTATATTTAGGGTTAGATCTAGGCGTTAGGGTAAGGGCTAGCGTTAGGGTTAGGGTTAGGGTTAGGGTTTTTGTTAGGCATAGCGTTGGGGTTAGAAGTAAGGGTTACTGTCAGTGTTAGGGTTGTAGGTAGGGTTACGGTTAGGGTTAGCGGTTTAGAATTAGGGTTAGGGATTAGGTGTCACAGTGATGACTAGGAGATAGGGTTAGAATTATGGGATAGGGGTTGTTCTCAGGAAATGGGTTATGCATTAACGTTAGGATAAGAGGTTAAAGTTAGGCGCACGGTGAGGTTTACGTGTTAAGGGGAGAAATAGGAACAGGGTTGGGTGTTATGTTCAGGGTTAGGGTTATCTGTTAAAGGTATTGTTTATGCTTAGCGCACGGGCCCTGTCTGCATTAGGCGGGCGGGGGGAGTTTAGGGGGCTGGGATTGTACCCGGGAACCCACTCTATCATACTCTGGGTATGGGCCCGTGGGTTTCATGCAGGACACAGTGGTAGGGCCTCCTTTCACGCATGGCATGGGAGGATTGCAGGCTTTCTAAACTCTAAGAAAGCAAGAAGTCTGAGAATGAGATTTAGGGTTGGATTATGGTTAGGGTTAAGGATGAAGTTTAGTGTTAGGGTGAGGGCTTAGGGTTAGGGATTAGGGTTAGGGTTAAAGATTACTCTTAGGTTTAACGGTTACACTTTGGTTTAGGGTTGAGGTTTACGGTTAGGGTTAAGATGAGCGGTTAGGGTTTGGTACAGGGTTAGGGTTAAGTGTTAGCTTTAGGGTTGAAGATTAGGATTAGGGTTCGGATTAAAGGTTAGCGTGAGAGTTAACGCTTAGGGTTAAGGTTAAGAGTTAGGGTTTATGGTTAGGGTTAGTGTTAGGGTTAGTTTTAGGGTTAGAGTTATGTGCTATGATTTGTGTTAGAGGTTAGGGTTAGGTTTACTGGGCACTGATAGGGTTACGTTTAGGGGTTAGCATTAGGGTTAGGGTTAGGGTTAAGGGATAGGATTAGGGTTAAGTTTTGGGCTTAGGGTTAGGGTTTAGTCTTAGGGTTAGCATTAAGGATTAGGGTTAGGGTCAGGGTTAAATGCTTAGGTGCGGGTAATGGTTAGGGTCAGGGTTAAGGTTCACGGATAGGGTTAGTGTTAAGGGTTATGGGTAGCTTTAGGGTTCAGGGTTAGAGTTAGCATTAGGGCTTAAGGTTAGGATTAGGCGGTAGGTTAGATTTAGGGTTAGATCTAGGCGTTAGGGTAAGGGCTAGCGTTAGGGTTAAGAGATAGGGTTAGGTTTAATGCTTATTATTAGGGTTAGGGTTTGGTGTTAAAGTAAGTGTTAGGGGTTAGGTTTCAGGATCAAAGGTTAGGGTTATTTTTAGCTGTAGTGTTAGGGTTAGGGATAAGGGATCCCATTAGCATTAAGGGTCTTCCTTACTGTAGGATTAAGGGATAGGCTTAGAGTTAAAGGTTAAGGTTAGGGTCAGTGTTAAGATTTAGGGTGAGGGTTAACAGTTAGGGTAAAGGTTAAGCGTTAGGGTTAGGGATTAGTGATTAGGGTTTTTGGTTAGTGTTAGGGTTAGCGGTTAGGAGTTAGTGTTTTATGAAGGGGTATGGTTAGAATTAGGATTGGGGTTAGATTTAGGGTGAGGTTTAGGTGTTAGGTTTAGGGGTTAGTTTTAGGGTAAAAGGATAGGATTAGGGTTACGGGTTGGGCTTAGGTTTAGGGTTAAAGTTTACTGCTAGGGTTAGGGATAGGGTTCAGGGTTAGCTTTAGGGGTTCTGGTTAGGGTTAGGTGTTAGGTTAGTGTCAGGGTTAGGTCTAGTCGTGAGGGTAAGGTTTAGGGTCAGCTTTAAGAGCTAGGGTTAGGTTTAATGGTTAGGATTATGATTAGGGTTAAGGGTTAGGGTAAGGCTTAGGGGTTAGGGTGAAGGGTTAGGGTCAAGGGTTAGGGTTTTTGTTAGGCATAGCGCTGGGGTTAGAAGTAAGGGTTACTGTCAGTGTTAGGGTTGTAGGTAGGGTTACGGTTAGGGTTAGCGGTTTAGAATTAGGGTTAGGGATTAGGTGTCACAGTGATGACTAGGAGATAGGGTTAGAATTATGGGATAGGGGTTGTTCTCAGGAAATGGGTTATGCATTAACGTTAGGATAAGAGGTTAAAGTTAGGCGCACGGTGAGCTTTACGTGTTAAGGGGAGAAATAGGAACAGGGTTGGGTGTTATGTTCAGGGTTAGGGTTATCTGTTAAAGGTATTGTTTATGCTTAGCGCACGGGCCCTGTCTGCATTAGGCGGGCGGGGGGAGATTAGGGGGCTGGGATTGTACCAGGGAACCCACTCTGTCATACTCTGGGTATGGGCCCGTGGGTTTCATGCAGGACACAGTGGTAGAGCCTCCTTTCACGCATGGCATGGGAGGATTGCAGGCTTTCTAAACTCTAAGAAAGCAAGAAGTCTGAGAATGAGATTTAGGGTTGGATTATGGTTAGGGTTAAGGATGAAGTTTAGTGTTAGGATGAGGGCTTAGGGTTAGGGATTACGGTTAGGGTTAAAGATTACTCTTAGGTTTAACGGTTACACTTTGGTTTAGCGTTGAGGTTTACGGTTAGGGTTAAGATGAGGGGTTAGGGTTTGGTACAGGGTTAGGGTTAAGTGTTAGGTTTAGGGTTGAAGATTAGGATTAGGGTTAGGAGTAAAGTTTAGCGTGAGAGTTAACGCTTAGGGTTAAGGTTAAGAGTTAGGGTTTAGGGTTAGGGTTAGGGTTAGGGTTAGTTTTAGGGTTAGAGTTATGTGCTATGATTTGTGTTAGAGGTTAGGGTTAGGTTTAGTGGTCACGGTGAGGGTTAAGTTTAGGGGTTAGCATTAGGGTTAGGGTTAAGGGATAGGATTAGGTTTAAGTGTTGGCCTTAGGGTTAGGGTTTAGTGTTAGGGTTATCATTAAGGATTAGGGTTAGGGTCAGGGTTAAATGCTTGGGTGCGGGTAATGGTTAGGGTCAGGGTTAAGGTTCACAGATAGGGTTAGTGTTAAGGGTTACGGGTAGGTTTAGGGTTCAAGGTTAGAGTTAGCATTAGGACTTAAGTTTAGGATTAGGCGGTAGGTTAGATTTAGGGTTAGATCTAGGCGTTAGGGTAAGGGCTAGGGTTAGGGTTAAGAGATAGGGTTAGGTTTAATGCTTAGGATTAGGGTTAAGGTTTGGGGTTAAAGTAAGTGTTAGGGGTTAGGTTTAAGGATCCAAGGTTAGGGTTATTTTTAGCTGTAGTGTTAGGGTTAGGGATAAGGGATCCCATTAGCATTAAGGGTCTTCCTTACTGTAGGGTTAAGGGTTAGGCTTAGAGTTAAAGGTTAAGGTTAGGGTCAGTGTTAAGATTTAGGGTGAGGGTTAACGGTTAGGGTAAAGGTTAAGCGTTAGGGTAAGGGATTAGTGATTAGGGTTTCTGGTTAGTGTTAGGGTTACCGGTTAGGAGTTAGTGTTTTATGAAGGGGTATGGTTAGAATTAGGATTGGGGTTAGAGTTAGGGTGAGGTATAGGGGTTAGGTTTAGGGGTTAGTTTTAGGGTAAAAAGATAGGATTAGGGTTACGGGTTGGGCTTAGGTTTAGGGTTAAAGTTTACTGCTAGGGTTAGGGATAGGGTTCAGGGTTAGCTTTAGGGGTTCTGGTTAGGGTTAGGTGTTAGGTTAGTGTCAGAGTTAGGTCTAGTGAGGGTAAGCTTTAGGGTTAGCTTTAAGAGCTAGGGTTAGGTTTAATGGTTAGGATTAGGATTAGGGTTAAGGGTTAGGGTAAGGCTTAGGGGTTAGGGTGCAGGGTTAGGGTTTTTGTTAGGCATAGCGTTGGGGTTAGAAGTAAGGGTTACTGTCAGTGTTAGGGTTGTAGGTAGGGTTACGATTAGGGTTAGCGGTTTAGAATTAGGGTTAGGGATTAGGTGTCACAGTGATGACTAGGAGATAGGGTTACAATTATGGGATAGGGGTTGTTCTCAGGAAATGGGTTATGCATTAACGTTAGTATAAGAGGATAAAGTTAGGCGCACGGTGAGGTTTACGTGTTAAGGGGAGAAATGGGAACAGGGTTGGGTGTTATGTTCAGGGTTAGGGTTATCTGTTAAAGGTATTGTTTATGCTTAGCGCACGGGCCCTGTCTGCATTAGGCGGGCGGAGGGAGTTTAGGGAGCTGGGATTGTACCCGGGAACCCACTCTATCATACTCTGGGTATGGGCCCGTGGGTTTCATGCCGGACACAGTGGTAGAGCCTCCTTTCACCCATGGCATGGGAGGATTGCAGGCTTTCTAAACTCTAAGAAAGCAAGAAGTCTGAGAATTAGATTTAAGGTTAGGATTCTGGTTAGGGTTAAGGATGAAGTTTAGTGTTAGGGTGAGGGCTTAGGGTTAGGGATTAGGGTTAAGGTTAAAGGTTACTCTTAGGTTTAATGGTTACACTTTGGTTTAGGGTTGAGGTTTACGGTTAGGGTTAAGATGAGGGGTTAGGGTTTGGTACAGGGTTAGGGTTAAGTGTTAGGTTTAGGGCTGAAGATTAGGATTAGGGTTAGGATTAAAGGTTAGCGTGAGAGTTAATGCTTAGGGTTAAGGTTAAGAGTTAGGGTTTAGGGTTAGGGTTAGCTTTAGGGTTAGAGTTATGTGCTATGGTTTGTGTTAGAGGTTAGGGTTAGGTTTACTGGTCATGGTTAGGGTTACGTTTAGGGGTTAGCATTAGGGTTAGGGTTAAGGGATAGGATTAGGGTTAAGTGTTGGGCTTAGGGTTAGGGTTTAGTGTTAGGGTTATCATTAAGGATTGGGGTTAGGGTCAGGGTTAAATGCTTGGGTGCGGGTAATGGTTAGGGTCAGGGTTAAGGTTGACGGATAGGTTTAGTGTTAAGGGTTACGGGTAGGTTTAGGGTTCAGGGTTTGAGTTAGCATTAGGGCTTAAGGTTAGGATTAGGCGGTAGGTTAGATTTAGGGTTAGATCTAGGCGTTAGGGTAAGGGCTAGCGTTAGGGTTAAGAGATAGGCTTAGGTTTAATGCTTAGGATTAGGGTTAGGGTTTGGGGTTAAAGTAAGTGTTAGGGGTTAGGTTTAAGGATCCAAGGTTAGGGTTATTTTTAGCTGTAGTGTTAGGGTTAGGGATAAGGGATCCCATTAGCATTAAGGGTCTTCCTTACTGTAGGGTTAAGGGTTAGGCTTAGAGTTAAAGGTTAAGGTTAGGGTCAGTGTTAAGATTTAGGGTGAGGGTTAACGGTTAGGGTAAAGGTTAAGCGTTAGGGTTACGGATTAGTGATTAGGGTTTTTGGTTAGTGTTAGGGTTAGCGGTTAGGAGTTACTGTTTTATGAAGGGGTATGGTTAGAATTAGGATTGGGGTTAGAGTTAG
This sequence comes from Eulemur rufifrons, assembly GCF_041146395.1. Classification (NCBI taxonomy): domain Eukaryota; kingdom Metazoa; phylum Chordata; class Mammalia; order Primates; family Lemuridae; genus Eulemur; species Eulemur rufifrons. The sequence continues at coordinate 267,758 of NW_027182838.1, read as the reverse complement.
GGTGAGGTATAGGGGTTTGGTTTAGGGCTTAGGTTTAGGGGTTAGTTTTAGGGTAAAAGGATAGGATTAGGGTTACGGGTTGGGCTTAGGTATAGTGTTAAAGTTTACTGCTGGGGTTAGGGATAGGGTTCAGGGTTAGCTTTAGGGGTTCTGGTTAGTGTTAGGTGTTAGGTTAGTGTCAGGGTTAGGTCTAGTCGTGAGGGTAAGGTTTAGGGTTAGCTTTAAGAGCTAGGGTTAGGTTTAATGTTTAGGATTAGGATTAGGGATAAGGGTTAGGGTAAGGCTTAGGGGTTAGGGTGAAGGGTTAGGGTGAAGAATTAGGGTTTTTGTTAGGCATAGCGTTGGGTTTAGAAGTAAGGGTTACTGTCAGTGTTAGGGTTGTAGGTAGGGTTACGATTAGGGTTAGCGGTTTAGAATTAGGGTTAGGGATTAGGTGTCACAGTGATGACTAGGAGATAGGGTTAGAATTATGGGATAGGGGTTGTTCTCAGGAAATGGGTTATGCATTAACGTTAGGATAAGAGGTTAAAGTTAGGCGCACGGTGAGGTTTACGTGTTAAGGGGAGAAATAGGAACAGGGTTGGGTGTTATGTTCAGGGTTAGGGTTATCTGTTAAAGGTATTGTTTATGCTTAGCGCACGGGCCCTGTCTGCATTAGTCGGGCGGGGAGAGTTTAGGGGGCTGGGATTGTACCCGGGAACCCACTCTATCATACTCTGGGTATGGGCCCGTGGGTTTCATGCAGGACACAGTGGTAGAGCCTCCTTTCACGCATGGCATGGGAGGATTGCAGGCTTACTAAACTCTAAGAAAGCAAGAAGTCTGAGAATTAGATTTACGGTTAGGATTCTGGTTAGCGTGAAGGATGAAGTTTAGTGTTAGGGTGAGGGCTTAGGGTTAGGGCTTAGGGTTAGGGTTAAAGGTTACTCTTAGGTTTAACGGTTACACTTTGGTTTAGGGTTGAGGTTTACGGTTAGGGTTAAGATGAGGGGTTAGTGTTTGGTACAGAGTTAGGGTTAAGTGTTAGGTTTAGGGTTGAAGATTAGGATTAGGGTTAGGATTAAAGCTTAGCGTGACAGTTAACGCTTAGGGTTAAAGTTAAGAGTTAGGGTTTAGGGTTCGGGTTAGGGTTAGTTTTAGGGTTAGAGTTATGTGCTATGGTTTGTGTTAGACGTTAGGGTTAGGTTTACTGGTCACAGTTAGGGTTACGTTTAGGGGTTAGCATTAGGGTTAGGGTTAGGGTTAGGGTTAAGAGATAGGATTAGGGTTAAGTGTTGGGCTTAGGGTTAGGGTTTAGTGTTAGGGTTATCATTAAGGATTAGTGTTAGGGTCAGGGTTAAATGCTTGGGTGCGGGTAATGGTTAGGGTCAGGATTAAGGTTCACAGATAGGGTTAGTGTTAAGGGTTATGGGTAGGTTTAGGGTTCAGGGTTAGAGTTAGCATTAGGGCTTAAGGTTAGGATCAGTCGGTAGGTTAGATTTAGGGTTAGATCTAGGCGTTAGGGTAAGGGCTAGCGTTAGGTTTAAGAGATAGGGTTTGGTTTAATGCTTAGGTTTAGGGTTAGGGTTTGGGGTTAAAGTAAGTGTTAGAGGTTAGGTTTAAGGATCAAAGGTTAGGCTTATTTTTAGCTGTAGTGTTAGGGTTAGGGATAAGGGATCCCATTAGCATTAAGGGTCTTCCTTACTGTAGGGTTAAGGGTTAGGCTTAGAGTTAAAGTTTAAGGTTAGGGTCAGTGTTAAGATTTAGGGTGAGGGTTAACAGTTAGGGTAAAGGTTAAGCGTTAGGATTAGGGATTAGTGATTAGGGTTTGTGGTTAGTGTTAGGGTTAGCGGTTAGGAGTTAGTGTTTTATGAAGGGGTATGGTTAGAATTAGGATTGGGGTTAGAGTTAGCATGAGGTATAGGGATTAGGTTTAGGGGTTAGTTTTAGGGTAAAAGGATAGGATTAGGGTTACGGGTTGGGCTTAGGTTTAGGGTTAAAGTTTACTGCTAGGGTTAGGGATAGGGTTCAGGGTTAGCTTTAGGGGTTCAGGTGAGGGTTAGGTGTTAGGTTAGTGTCAGGGTTAGGTCTAGTCGTGAGGGTAAGGTTTAGGGTTAGCTTTAAGAGCTAGGGTTAGGTTTAATGGTTAGGATTAGATTTAGGGTTAAGGGTTAGGGTAAGGCTTAGGGGTTAGGGTAAAGGGTTAGGGTCAAGGGTTAGGGTTTTTGTTAGGCATAGCGTTGCGGTTAGAAGTAAGGGTTACTGTCAGTGTTAGGGTTGTAGGTAGGGTTACGGTTAGGGTTAGCGGTTTAGAATTAGGGTTAGGCATTAGGTGTCACAGTGATGACTAGGATATAGGGTTAGCATTATGGGATAGGGGTTGTTCTCAGGAAATGGGTTATGCATTCACGTTAGGATAAGTGGTTAAAGATAGGCGCACGGTGAGGTTTACGTATTAAGGGGAGAAATAGGAACAGGGTTGGGTGTTATGTTCAGGGTTAGGGTTATCTATTAAAGGTATTGTTTATGCTTAGCGCACGGGCCCTGTCTGCATTAGGCGGGCGGGGGGAGTTTAGGGGGCTGGGATTGTACCCGGGAACCCACTCTATCATACTCTGGGTATGGGCCCGTGGGTTTCATGCAGGACACAGTGGTAGAGCCTCCTTTCACGCATGGCATGGGAGGATTGCAGGCTTTCTAAACTCTAAGAGAGCAAGAAGTCTGAGAATTAGATTTAGGGTTAGGATTATGGTTAGGGTTAAGGATGAAGTTTAGTGTTAGGGTGAGGGCTTAGGGTTAGGGAATAGGGTTAGGGTTAAAGGTTACTCTTAGGTTTAACGGTTACACTTTGTTTTAGGGTTGAGGTTTACGGTTAGGGTTAAGATGAGGGGTTAGGGTTAGGTACAGGGTTAGGGTTAAGTGTTAGGTTTAGGGTTGAAGATTAGGTTTAGGGTTAGGATTAAAGGTTAGCGTGAGAGTTAACGCTTAGGGTTAAGGTTAAGAGTTAGGGTTTAGGGTTAGGGTTCGGGTTAGGGTTAGTTTTAGGGTTAGAGTTATGTGCTATGGTTTGTGTTAGAGGTTAGGGTTAGGTTTACTGGTGACGGTTAGGGTTACGTTTAGGGGTTAGCATTAGGGTTAGCGTTAGGGTTAAGGGATAGGATTAGGGTTAAGTGTTGGGCTTAGGGTTAGGGTTTAGTGTTAGGGTTATCATTAAGGATTATTGTTAGGGTCTGTGTTAAATGCTTTGGTGCGGGTAATGGTTAAGGTCAGGGTTAAGGTTCACGGATAGGGATAGTGTTAAGGGTTACGGGTAGGTTTAGGGTTCTGGGTTAGAGTTAGCATTAGGGCTTAAGGTTAGGATTAGGCGGTAGGTTAGATTTAGGGTTAGATCTACGCGTTAGGGTAAGGGCTAGCGTTAGGGTTAAGAGATAGGTTTAGGTTTAATGCTTACGATTAGGGTTAGGGTTTGGGGTTAAAGTAAGTGTTAGGGGTTAGGTTTAAGGATCCAAGGTTAGGGTTATTTTTAGCTGTAGTGTTAGGGTTAGGGATAAGGGATCCCATTAGCATTAAGGGTCTTCCTTACTGTAGGGTTAAGGGTTAGGCTTAGAGTTAAAGGTTAAGGTTAGGGTCAGTGTTAAGATTTAGGTGAGGGTTAACGGTTAGGGTAAAGGTTAAGTGTTAGGGTTAGGAATTAGTGATTAGGGTTTTTGGTTAGTGTTAGGGTTAGCGGTTAGGAGTTAGTGTTTTATGAAGGGGTATGGTTAGAATTAGGATTGGGGTTAGAGTTAGGGTGAGGTATAGGGGTTTGGTTTAGGGCTTAGGTTTAGGGGTTAGTTTTAGGGTAAAAGGATAGGATTAGGGTTACGGGTTGGGCTTAGGTATAGTGTTAAAGTTTACTGCTGGGGTTAGGGATAGGGTTCAGGGTTAGCTTTAGGGGTTCTGGTTAGTGTTAGGTGTTAGGTTAGTGTCAGGGTTAGGTCTAGTCGTGAGGGTAAGGTTTAGGGTTAGCTTTAAGAGCTAGGGTTAGGTTTAATGTTTAGGATTAGGATTAGGGATAAGGGTTAGGGTAAGGCTTAGGGGTTAGGGTGAAGGGTTAGGGTGAAGGATTAGGGTTTTTGTTAGGCATAGCGTTGGGTTTAGAAGTAAGGGTTACTGTCAGTGTTAGGGTTGTAGGTAGGGTTACGATTAGGGTTAGCGGTTTAGAATTAGGGTTAGGGATTAGGTGTCACAGTGATGACTAGGAGATAGGGTTAGAATTATGGGATAGGGGTTGTTCTCAGGAAATGGGTTATGCATTAACGTTAGGATAAGAGGTTAAAGTTAGGCGCACGGTGAGGTTTACGTGTTAAGGGGAGAAATAGGAACAGGGTTGGGTGTTATGTTCAGGGTTAGGGTTATCTGTTAAAGGTATTGTTTATGCTTAGCGCACGGGCCCTGTCTGCATTAGGAGGGCGGGGGGAGTTTAGGGGGCTGGGATTGTACCCGGGAACCCACTCTATCATACTCTGGGTATGGGCCCGTGGGTTTCATGCAGGACACAGTGGTAGAGCCTCCTTTCACGCATGGCATGGGAGGATTGCAGGCTTACTAAACTCTAAGAAAGCAAGAAGTCTGAGAATTAGATTTACGGTTAGGATTCTGGTTAGGGTTAAGGATGAAGTTTAGTGTTAGGGTGAGGGCTTAGTGTTAGGGATTAGGGTTAGGGTTAAAGGTTACTCTTAGGTTTAACGGTTACACTTTGGTTTAGGGTTGAGGTTTACGGTTAGGGTTAAGATGAGGGGTTAGTGTTTGGTACAGAGTTAGGGTTAAGTGTTAGGTTTAGGGTTGAAGATTAGGATTAGGGTTAGGATTAAAGCTTAGCGTGAGAGTTAACTCTTAGGGTTAAAGTTAAGAGTTAGGGTTTAGGGTTCGGGTTAGGGTTAGTTTTAGGGTTAGAGTTATGTGCTATGGTTTGTGTTAGACGTTAGGGTTAGGTTTACTGGTCACAGTTAGGGTTACGTTTAGGGGTTAGCATTAGGGTTAGGGTTAGGGTTAGGGTTAAGAGATAGGATTATGGTTAAGTGTTGGGCTTAGGGTTAGGGTTTAGTGTTAGGGTTATCATTAAGGTTTAGTGTTAGCGTCAGGGTTAAATGCTTGGGTGCGGGTAATGGTTAGGGTCAGGATTAAGGTTCACGGATAGGGTTAGTGTTAAGGGTTATGGGTAGGTTTAGGGTTCAGGGTTAGAGTTAGCATTAGGGCTTAAGGTTAGGATCAGTCGGTAGGTTAGATTTAGGGTTAGATCTAGGCGTTAGGGTAAGGGCTAGCGTTAGGTTTAAGAGATAGGTTTCGGTATAATGCTTAGGTTTAGGGTTAGGGTTTAGGGTTAAAGTAAGTGTTAGAGGTTAGGTTTAAGGATCAAAGGTTAGGGTTATTTTTAGCTGTAGTGTTAGGGTTAGGGATAAGGGATCCCATTAGCATTAAGGGTCTTCCTTACTGTAGGGTTAAGGGTTAGGCTTAGAGTTAAAGTTTAAGGTTAGGGTCAGTGTTAAGATTTAGGGTGAGGGTTAACAGTTAGGGTAAAGGTTAAGCGTTAGGGTTAGGGATTAGTGATTAGGGTTTTTGGTTAGTGTTAGGGTTAGCGGTTAGGAGTTAGTGTTTTATGAAGGGGTATGTTTAGAATTAGGATTGGGGTTAGAGTTAGCATGAGGTATAGGGGTTAGGTTTAGGGGTTAGTTTTAGGGTAAAAGGATAGGGTTAGGGTTACGGGTTGGGCTTAGGTTTAGGGTTAAAGTTTACTGCTAGGGTTAGGGATAGGGTTCAGGGTTAGCTTTAGGGGTTCAGGTGAGGGTTAGGTGTTAGGTTAGTGTCAGGGTTAGGTCTAGTCGTGAGGGTAAGGTTTAGGGTTAGCTTTAAGAGCTAGGGTTAGGTTTAATGGTTAGGATTAGATTTAGGGTTAAGGGTTAGGGTAAGGCTTAGGGGTTAGGGTAAAGGGTTAGGGTCAAGGGTTAGGGTTTTTGTTAGGCATAGCGTTGCGGTTAGAAGTAAGGGTTACTGTCAGTGTTAGGGTTGTAGGTAGGGTTACGGTTAGGGTTAGCAGTTTAGAATTAGGGTTAGGGATTAGGTGTCACAGTGATGACTAGGATATAGGGTTAGAATTATGGGATAGGGGTTGTTCTCAGGAAATGGGTTATGCATTCACGTTAGGATAAGTGGTTAAAGATAGGCGCACGGTGAGGTTTACGTGTTAAGGGGAGAAATAGGAACAGGGTTGGGTGTTATGTTCAGGGTTAGGGTTATCTGTTAAAGGTATTGTTTATGCTTAGCGCACGGGCCCTGTCTGCATTAGGCAGGCGGGGGGAGTTTAGGGGGCTGGGATTTTACCCGGGAACCCACTCTATCATACTCTGGGTATGGGCCCGTGGGTTTCATGCAGGACACAGTGGTAGAGCCTCCTTTCACGCATGGCATGGGAGGATTGCAGGTTTTCTAAACTCTAAGAAAGCAAGAAGTCTGAGAATTAGATTTAGGGTTAGGATTATGGTTAGGGTTAAGGATGAAGTTTAGTGTTAGGGTGAGGGCTTAGGGTTAGGGAATAGGGTTAGAGTTAAAGGTTACTCTTAGGTTTAACGGTTACACTTTGTTTTAGGGTTGAGGTTTACGGTTAGGGTTAAGATGAGGTGTTAGGGTTAGGTACAGGGTTAGGGTTAAGTGTTAGGTTTAGGGTTGAAGATTAGGATTAGGGTTAGGATTAAAGGTTAGCGTGAGAGTTAACGCTTAGGGTTAAGGTTAAGAGTTAGGGTTTAGGGTTAGGGTTCGGGTTAGGGTCAGTTTTAGGGTTAGAGTTATGTGCTATGGTTTGTGTTAGAGGTTAGGGTTAGGTTTACTGGTCACGGTTAGGGTTACGTTTAGGGGTTAGCATTAGGGTTAGGGTTAGGGTTAAGGTTAAGAGATAGGATTATGGTTAAGTGTTGGGCTTAGGGTTAGGGTTTAGTGTTAGGGTTATCATTAAGGTTTAGTGTTAGGGTCAGGGTTAAATGCTTGGGTGCGGGTAATGGTTAGGGTCAGGATTAAGGTTCACGGATAGGGTTAGTGTTAAGGGTTATGGGTAGGTTTAGGGTTCAGGGTTAGAGTTAGCATTAGGGCTTAAGGTTAGGATCAGTCGGTAGGTTAGATTTAGGGTTAGATCTAGGCGTTAGGGTAAGGGCTAGCGTTAGGTTTAAGAGATAGGTTTCGGTATAATGCTTAGGTTTAGGGTTAGGGTTTAGGGTTAAAGTAAGTGTTAGAGGTTAGGTTTAAGGATCAAAGGTTAGGGTTATTTTTAGCTGTAGTGTTAGGTTTAGGGATAAGGGATCCCATTAGCATTAAGGGTCTTCCTTACTGTAGGGTTAAGGGTTAGGCTTAGAGTTAAAGTTTAAGGTTAGGGTCAGTGTTAAGATTTAGGGTGAGGGTTAACAGTTAGGGTAAAGGTTAAGCGTTAGGGTTAGGGATTAGTGATTAGGGTTTTTGGTTAGTGTTAGGGTTAGCGGTTAGGAGTTAGTGTTTTATGAAGGGGTATGTTTAGAATTAGGATTGGGGTTAGAGTTAGCATGAGGTATAGGGGTTAGGTTTAGGGGTTAGTTTTAGGGTAAAAGGATAGGGTTAGGGTTACGGGTTGGGCTTAGGTTTAGGGTTAAAGTTTACTGCTAGGGTTAGGGATAGGGTTCAGGGTTAGCTTTAGGGGTTCAGGTGAGGGTTAGGTGTTAGGTTAGTGTCAGGGTTAGGTCTAGTCGTGAGGGTAAGGTTTAGGGTTAGCTTTAAGAGCTAGGGTTAGGTTTAATGGTTAGGATTAGATTTAGGGTTAAGGGTTAGGGTAAGGCTTAGGGGTTAGGGTAAAGGGTTAGGGTCAAGGGTTAGGGTTTTTGTTAGGCATAGCGTTGCGGTTAGAAGTAAGGGTTACTGTCAGTGTTAGGGTTGTAGGTAGGGTTACGGTTAGGGTTAGCAGTTTAGAATTAGGGTTAGGGATTAGGTGTCACAGTGATGACTAGGATATAGGGTTAGAATTATGGGATAGGGGTTGTTCTCAGGAAATGGGTTATGCATTCACGTTAGGATAAGTGGTTAAAGATAGGCGCACGGTGAGGTTTACGTGTTAAGGGGAGAAATAGGAACAGGGTTGGGTGTTATGTTCAGGGTTAGGGTTATCTGTTAAAGGTATTGTTTATGCTTAGTGCACGGGCCCTGTCTGCATTAGGCAGGCGGGGGGAGTTTAGGGGGCTGGGATTGTACCCGGGAACCCACTCTATCATACTCTGGGTATGGGCCCGTGGGTTTCATGCAGGACACAGTGGTAGAGCCTCCTTTCACGCATGGCATGGGAGGATTGCAGGCTTTCTAAACTCTAAGAAAGCAAGAAGTCTGAGAATTAGATTTAGGGTTAGGATTATGGTTAGGGTTAAGGATGAAGTTTAGTGTTAGGGTGAGGGCTTAGGGTTAGGGAATAGGGTTAGAGTTAAAGGTTACTCTTAGGTTTAACGGTTACACTTTGTTTTAGGGTTGAGGTTTACGGTTAGGGTTAAGATGAGGTGTTAGGGTTAGGTACAGGGTTAGGGTTAAGTGTTAGGTTTAGGGTTGAAGATTAGGATTAGGGTTAGGATTAAAGGTTAGCGTGAGAGTTAACGCTTAGGGTTAAGGTTAAGAGTTAGGGTTTAGGGTTAGGGTTCGGGTTAGGGTCAGTTTTAGGGTTAGAGTTATGTGCTATGGTTTGTGTTAGAGGTTAGGGTTAGGTTTACTGGTCACGGTTAGGGTTACGTTTAGGGGTTAGCATTAGGGTTAGCGTTAGGGTTAAGGGATAGGATTAGGGTTAAGTGTTGGGCTTAGGGTTAGGGTTTAGTGTTAGGGTTATCATTAAGGATTATTGTTAGGGTCTGGGTTAAATGCCTTGGTGCGGGTAATGGTTAAGGTCAGGGTTAAGGTTCACGGATAGGGATAGTGTTAAGGGTTACGGGTAGGTTTAGGGTTCTGGGTTAGAGTTAGCATTAGGGCTTAAGGTTAGGATTAGGCGGTAGGTTAGATTTAGGGTTAGATCTACGCGTTGGGGTAAGGGCTAGCGTTAGGGTTAAGAGATAGGGTTAGGTTTAATGCTTAGGATTAGGGTTAGGGTTTGGGGTTAAAGTAAGTGTTAGGGGTTAGGTTTAAGGATCCAAGGTTAGGGTTATTTTTAGCTGTAGTGTTAGGGTTAGGGATAAGGGATCCCATTAGCATTAAGGGTCTTCCTTACTGTAGGGTTAAGGGTTAGGCTTAGAGTTAAAGGTTAAGGTTAGGGTCAGTGTTAAGATTTAGGGTGAGGGTTAACGGTTAGGGTAAAGGTTAAGTGTTAGGGTTAGGAATTAGTGATTATGGTTTTTGGTTAGTGTTAGGGTTAGCGGTTAGGAGTTAGTGTTTTATGAAGGGGTATGGTTAGAATTAGGATTGGGGTTAGAGTTAGGGTGAGGTATAGGGGTTAGGTTTAGGGGTTAGTTTTAGGGTAAAAGGATAGGATTAGGGTTACGGGTTGGGCTTAGGTTTAGGGTTAAAGTTTACTGCTAGGGTTAGGGATAGGGTTCAGGGTTAGCTTTAGGGGTTCTGGTTAGGGTTAAGTGTTAGGTTAGTGTCAGGGTTAGGTCTAGTCGTGAGGGTAAGGTTTAGGGTTAGCTTTAAGAGCTAGGGTTAGGTTTAATGGTTAGGATTAGGATTAGGGTTAAGGGTTAGGGTAAGGCTTAGGGGTTAGGGTGAAGGGTTAGGGTCAAGGGTTAGGGTTTTTCTTAGGCATAGCGTTGGGGTTAGAAGTAAGGGTTACTGTCAGTGTTAGGGTTGTAGGTAGGGTTACGGTTAGGGTTAGCGGTTTAGAATTAGGGTTAGGGATTAGGTGTCACAGTGATGACTAGGAGATAGGGTTAGAATTATGGGATAGGGGTTGTTCTCAGGAAATGGGTTATGCATTAAAGTTAGGATAAGAGGTTAAAGTTAGGCGCACGGCGAGGTTTACGTGTTAAGGGGAGAAATAGGAACAGGGTTGGGTGTTATGTTCAGGGTTAGGGTTATCTGTTAAAGGTATTGTTTATGCTTAAGGCACGGGCCCTGTCTGCATTAGGCGGGCAGGGGGGAGTTTAGGGGGCTGGGATTGTACCCGGGAACCCACTCTATCATACTCTGGGTATGAGCCCGTGGGTTTCATGCAGGACACAGTGGTAGAGCCTCCTTTCACGCATGGCATGGGAGGATTGCAGGCTTTCTAAACTCTAAGAAAGCAAGAAGTCTGAGAATTAGATTTAGGTTTAGGATTATGGTTAGGGTTAAGGATGAAGTTTAGTGTTAGGGTGAGAGCTTAGGGTTAGGGATTAGGGTTAGGGTTAAAGGTTACTGTTAGGTTTAACGGTTACACTTTGGTTTAGGGTTGAGGTTTACGGTTAGGGTTAAGATGAGGGGTTAGTGTTAGGTACAGGGTTAGGGTTAAGTGTTAGGTTTAGGGCTGAAGATTAGGATTAGGGTTAGGATTAAAGGTTAGCATGAGAGTTAACGCTTAGGGATAAGGTTAAGAGTTAGGGTTTAGGGTTAGGGTTAGGGTTAGGGTTCGTTTTAGGGTTAGAGTTATGTGCTATGGTTTGTGTTAGAGGTTAGGGTTAGGTTTATTGGTCACGGTGAGGGTTACGTTTAGAGGTTAGCATTAGGTTTAGGGTTAAGGGATAGTATTAGGGTTAAGTGTTGGGCTTAGGGTTAGGGTTTAGTGTTAGGGTTAGCATTAAGAATTAGTGGTATGGTCAGGGTTAAATGCTTGGGTGCGGGTAATGGTTAGGGTCAGGGTTAAGGTTCACGAATAGGGTTAGTGTTAAGGGTTACGGGTAGGTTTACGGTTCAGGGTTAGAGTTAGCATTAGGGCTTAAGGTTAGGATTAGGCGGTAGGTTAGATTTAGGGTTAGATCTAGGCATTAGTGTAAGGGCCAGAGTTAGGGTTAAGAGATAGGGTTAGGTTTAATGCTTAGGATTAGGGTTAGGGTTTGGGGTTAAAGTAAGTGTTAGGGGTTAGGTTTAAGGATCAAAGCTTAGGGTTATTTTTAGCTGTAGTGTTAGGGTTAGGGATAAGGGATCCCATTAGCATTAAGGTTCTTCCTTACTGTAGGGTTTAGGGTTAGGCTTAGAGTTAAATGTTAATGTTAGGGTCAGTGTTAAGATTTACGGTGAGGGTTAATGGTTAGGGTAAAGGTTAAGCGTTAGGGTTAGGGATTAGTGATTAGGGTTTTTGGTTAGTGTTAGGGTTAGCGGTTAGGAGTCAGTGTTTTATGAAGGGGTATGGTTAGAATTAGGATTGGGGTTAGAGTTAGGGTGAGGTATAGGGGTTAGGTTTAGGGGTTACTTTTAGGGTAAAAGGATAGGATTAGTGTTACGGGTTGGGCTTAGGTTTAGGGTTAAGGTTTACTGCTAGGGTTAGGGATAGGGTTCAGGGTTAGCTTTAGGGGTTCGGGTTAGGGTTAGGTGTTAGGTTAGTGACAGGGTTAGGTCTAGTCGTGAGGGTAAGGTTTAGGGTTAGCTTTAAGAGCTAGGGTTAGGTTTAATGGTTAGGATTAGGATTAGGGTTAAGGGTTAGGGTAAGGCTTAGGGGTTAGGGTGAAGGGTTAGGGTCAAGGGTTAGGGTTTTTGTTAGGCATAGCGTTGCTGTTAGAAGTAAGGGTTACTGTCAGTGTTAGGGTTGTAGGTAGGGTTACGGTTAGGGTTAGCGGTTTAGAATTAGGGTTAGGGATTAGGTGTCACAGTGATGACTAGGAGATAGGGTTAGAATTATGGGATAGGGGTTGTTCTCAGGAAATGGGTTATGCATTAACGTTAGGATAAGAGGTTAAAGTTAGGCGCACGGTGAGCTTTACGTGTTAAGGGGAGAAATAGGAACAGGGTTGGGTGTTATGTTCAGGGTTAGGGTTATCTGTTAAAGGTATTTTTTATGCTTAGCGCACGGGCCCTGTCTGCATTAGGCGGGCGGGGGGAGTTTAGGGCGCTGGGATTGTACCCGGGAACCCACTCTATCATACTCTGGGTATGGGCCCGTGGGTTTCATGCAGGACACAGTGGTAGAGCCTCCTTTCACGCATGGCATGGGAGGATTGCAGGCTTTCTAAACTCTAAGAAAGAAAGACATCGGAGAATTAGATTTAGGGTTAGGATTCTGGTTAGGGTTAAGGATGAAGTTTAGTGTTAGGGTGAGGGCTTAGGGTTAGGGAATAGGGTTAGGGTTAAAGGTTACTCTTAGGTTTAAGGGTTACACTTTGGTTTAGGGTTGGGGTTTACGGTTAAGGTTAAGATGAGGGGTTAGTGTTAGGTACAGGGTTAGGGTTAAGTGTTAGGTTTAGGGTTGAAGATTAGGATTAGGGTTAGGATTAAAGGTTAGCGTGAGAGTTAACGCTTAGGGTTAAGGTTAAGAGTTAGGGTTTAGGGTTAGAGTTAGGGTTAGGGTTCGTTTTAGGGTTAGAGTTATGTCCTATGTTTTGTGTTAGAGGTTAGGGTTAGGTTTAGTGGTCACGGTGAGGGTTACGTTTAGGGGTTAGCATTAGGGTTAGGTTTAAGGCATAGGATTAGGGTTAAGTGTTGGGCTAAGGGTTGGGGTTTAGTGTTAGGGTTATCATTAAGGATTAGGGGTAGGGTCAGGGTTAAATGCTTGGGTGCGGGTAATGGTTAGGGTCAGGGTTAAGGTTCACGGATAGGGTTAGTGTTAAGGGTTACGGGTAGGTTTAGGGTTCAGGGTTAGAGTTAGCATAAGGGCTTAAGGTTGGGATTAGGCGGTAGGTTAGATTTAGGGTTAGATCTAGGCGTTAGGGTAAGGGCTAACGTTAGGGTTAAGAGATAGGGTTACGTTTAATTCTTAGGAATAGGGTTAGGGTTTGGGGTTAAAGTCAGTGTTAGGGGTTAGGTTTAAGGATCAAAGGTTAGGGTTATTTTTAGCTGTAGTGTTAGGGTTAGGGATAAGGGATCCCATTAGCATTAAGGGTCATCCTTACTGTAGGGTTAAGGGTTAGGCTTAGAGTTAAAGGTTAAGGTTAGGGTCAGTGTTAAGATTTAGGGTGAGGGTTAACAGTTAGGGTAAAGGTTAAGCGTTAGGGTTAGGGATTAGTGATTAGGGTTTTTGATTAGTGTTAGGGTTAGCGGTTAGGAGTTAGTGTTTTATGAAGGGATATGGTTAGAATTAGGATTGGGGTTAGAGTTAGGGTGAGGTATAGGGGTTAGGTTTAGGGGTTAGATTTAGGGTAAAAGGATAGGATTAGGGTTACGGGTTGGGATTAGGTTTAGGGTTAAAGTTTACTGCTAGGGTTAGGGATAGGGTTCAGGGTTAGCTTTAGGGGTTCTGGTTAGGGTTAGGTGTTAGGTTAGTGTCAGGGTTAGGACTAGTCGTGAGGGTAAGGTTTAGGGTTATCTTTAAGAGCTAGGGTTAGGTTTAATGGTTAGGATTAGGATTAGGGTTAAGGGTTAGGGTAAGGCTTGGGGGTTCGGGTCAAGGGTTAGGGTCAAGGGTTGGAGTTTTTGTTAGGCATAGCGTTGGGGTTAGAAGTAAGGGTTACTGTCAGTGTTAGGGTTGTAGGTAGGGTTACGGTTAGGGTTAGCAGTTTAGAATTAGGGTTAGGGATTAGGTGTCACAGTGATGACTAGGAGGTAGAGTTAGAATTATGGGATAGGGGTTGTTCTCAGGAAATGGGTTATGCATTAACGTTAGGATAAGAGGTTAAAGTTAGGCGCATGGTGAGGTTTACGTGTTAAGGGGAGAAATAGGAACAGGGTTGGGTGTTATGTTCAGGGTTAGGGTTATCTGTTAAAGGTATTGTTTATGCTTAGCGCACGGGCCCTGTCTGCATTAGTCGGGCGGGGAGAGTTTAGGGGGCTGGGATTGTACCCGGGAACCCACTCTATCATACTCTGGGTATGGGCCCTTGGGTTTCATGCAGGACACAGTGGTAGAGCCTCCTTTCACGCCTGGCATGGGAGGATTGCAGGCTTTCTAAACTCTAAGAAAGCAAGAAGTCTGAGAATTAGATTTAGGGTTAGGATTATGGTTAGGGTTAAGGATGAAGTTTAGTGTTAGGGTGAGGGCTTAGGGTTAGGGATTAGGGTTAAGGTTAAAGGTTACTCTTAGGTTTAACGGTTACACTTTGGTTTAGTGTTGAGGTTTACCGTCAGGGTTAAGATGAGGGGTTAGGGTTAGGTACAGGGTTAGGGTTAAGTGTTAGGTTTAGGGTTGAAGATTAGGATTAGGGTTAGGATTAAAGGTTAGCGTGAGAGTTAACGCTTAGGGTTAAGGTTAAGAGTTAGGGTTTAGGGTTAGGTTTAAGGTTAGGGTTAGTTTTAGGGTTAGAGTTATGTGCTATGGTTTGTATTAGAGGTTAGGGTTAGGTTTACTGGTCACGGTGAGGGTTACATTTAGGGGTTAGCATTAGGGTTAGGGTTAAGGGATAGGATTAGGGTTAAGTGTTGGGCTTAGGGCTAGGGTTTAGTCTTAGGGTTATCATTAAGGATTAAGGTTGGGGTCAGGGTTAAATGCTTGGGTGCGGGTAATGGTTAGGGTCAGGGTTAAGGTTCAAGGATAGGGTTAGTGTTAAGGGTTACGGGTAGGTTTAGGGTTCAGGGATAGAGTTAGCATTAGGGCTTAAGGTTAGGATTAGGCGGTAGGTTAGATTTAGTGTTAGATCTAGGCGTTAGGGTAAGGCCTAGCGTTAGGGTTAAGAGATAGGATTAGGTTTAATGCTTAGGAATAGGGTTAGGGTTTGCGGTTACAGTAAGTGTTAGGCGTTAGGTTTAAGGATCAAAGGTTAAGGTTATTTTTAGCTGTATTGTTAGGGTTAGGGATAAGGGATCCCATTAGCATTAAGGGTCTTCCTTACTGTAGGGTTAAGGGTTAGGCTTAGAGTTAAAGGTTAAGGTTAGGGTCAGTGTTAAGATTTAGGGTGAGGGTTAACGGTTAGGGTAAAGGTTAAGCGTTAGGGTTACGGATTAGTGATTAGGGTTTTTGGTTAGTGTTACGGTTAGCGGTTAGGAGTTACTGTTTTATGAAGGGGTATGGTTAGAATTAGGATTGGGGTTAGAGTTAGCATGAGGT
This sequence comes from Eulemur rufifrons, assembly GCF_041146395.1. Taxonomy (NCBI): domain Eukaryota; kingdom Metazoa; phylum Chordata; class Mammalia; order Primates; family Lemuridae; genus Eulemur; species Eulemur rufifrons. The sequence continues at coordinate 252,712 of NW_027182838.1, read as the reverse complement.
ATAGGGGTTAGGTTTAGGGGTTAGTTTTAGGGTAAAAGGATAGGATTAGGGTTACGGATTGGGCTTAGGTTTAGGGTTAAAGTTTACTGCTAGGGTTAGGGATAGGGTTCAGGGTTAGCTTTAGGGGTTCTGGTTAGGGTTAGGTGTTAGGTTAGTGTCAGGGTTAGGTCTAGTCGTGAGGGTAAGGTTTAGGGTTAGCTTTAAGAGCTAGGGTTACGTTTAATGGTTAGGATTAGGATTAGGGTTAAGGGTTAGGGTAAGGCTTAGGGGTTAGGGTGAAGGGTTAGGGTCAAGGGTTAGGGTTTTTGTTAGACAAAGCGTTCGGGTTAGAAGTAAGGGTTACTGTCAGTGTTAGGGTTGTAGGTAGGGTTACGGTTAGGGTTAGCGGTTTAGAATTAGGGTTAGCGATTAGGTGTCACAGTGATGACTAGGAGATAGGGTTAGAATTATGGGATAGGGGTTGTTCTCAGGAAATGGGTTATGCATTAACGTTAGGATAAGAGGTTAAAGTTAGGCGCACGGTGAGGTTTACGTGTTAAGGGGAGAAATAGGAACAGGGTTGGGTGTTATGTTCAGGGTTAGGGTTATCTGTTAAAGGTATTGTTTATGCTTAGCACACGGGCCCTGTCTGCATTAGGCGGGCGGGGGGAGTTTAGGGGGTTGGGATTGTACCCGGGAACCCACTCTATCATACTCTGGGTATGGGCCCGTGCATTTCATGCAGGACACAGTGGTAGAGCCTCCTTTCACGCATGGCATGGGAGGATTGCAGGCTTTCTAAACTCTAAGAAAGCAAGAAGTCTGAGAATTAGATTTAGGGTTAGGATTCTGGTTAGGGTTAAGGATGAAGTTTAGTGTTAGGGTGAGGGCTTAGGGTTAGGGATTAGGGTTAGGGTTAAAGGTTACTCTTAGGTTTAACGGTTACACTTTGGTTTAGGGTTGAGGTTTACGGTTAGGGTTAAGATGAGGTGTTAGGGTTAGGTACAGGGTTAGGGTTAAGTGTTAGGTTTAGGGTTGAAGATTAGGATTAGGGTTAGGATTAAAGGTTAGCGTGAGAGTTAACGCTTAGGGTTAAGGTTAAGAGTTAGGGTTTAGGGTTAGGGTTAGGGTTAGGGTTAGTTTTAGGTTCAGAGTTATGTGCTATGGTTTGTGTTAGAGGTTAGGGTTAGGTTAACTGGTCACGGTGAGGGTTACGTTTAGGGGTTAGCATTAGGGTTAGGGTTAAGGGATAGGATTAGGGTTAAGTGTTGGACTTAGGGTTAGGGTTTAGTGTTAGGGTTATCATTAAGGATTAGGGGTAGGGTCAGGGTTAAATGCTTGGGTGCGGGTAATGGTTAGGGTCAGGGTTAAGGTTCACGGATAGGGTTAGTGTTAAGGGTTACGGGTAGGTTTAGGGTTCTGGGTTAGAGTTAGCATTAGGGCTGAAGGATAGGATTAGGCAGTTGATTAGATTTAGGGTTACATCTAGGCGTTAGGGTAAGGGCTAGCGTTAGGGTTAAGAGATAGGGTTAGGTTTAATGCTTACGATTAGGGTTAGGGTTTGGGGTTAAAGTAAGTGTTAGGGGTTAGGTTTAAGGATCCAAGGTTAGGGTTATTTTTAGCTGTAGTGTTAGGGTTAGGGATAAGGGATCCCATTAGCATTAAGGGTCTTCCTTACTGTAGGGTTAAGGGTTAGGCTTAGAGTTAAAGGTGAAGGTTAGGGTCAGTGTTAAGATTTAGGGTGAGGGTTAACGGTTAGGGTAAAGGTTAAGCGTTAGGGTTAGGGATTAGTGATTAGGGTTTTTGGTTAGTGTTAGGGTTAGCGGTTAGGAGTTAGTGTTTTATGAAGGGGTATGGTTAGAATTAGGATTGGGGTTAGAGTTAGGGTGAGGTATAGGGGTTAGGTTTAGGGGTTAGTTTTAGGGTAAAAGGATAGGATTAGGGTTACGGGTTGGGCTTAGGTTTAGGGTTAGAGTTTACTGCTAGGGTTAGGGATAGGGATCAGGGTTAGCTTTAGGAGTTCTGGTTATGGTTAGGTGTTAGGTTAGTGTCAGGGTTAGGTCTAGTCGTGAGGGTAAGGTTTAGGTTTAGCTTTAAGAGCTAGGGTTAGGTTTAATGGTTAGGATTAGGATTAGGGTTAAGGGTGAGGGTAAGGCTTAGGGGTTAGGGTGAAGGGTTAGGGTCAAGGGTTATGGTTTTTGTTAGGCATAGCGTTGGGTTTAGAAGTAAGGGTTACTGTCAGTGTTAGGGTTGTAGGTAGGGTTACGGTTAGGGTTAGCGGTTTAGAATTAGGGTTAGCGATTAGGTGTCACAGTGATGACTAGGAGATAGGGTTAGAATTATGGGATAGGGGTTGTTCTCAGGAAATGGGTTATGCATTAACGTTAGGATAAGAGGTTAAAGTTAGGCGCACGGTGAGGTTTACGTGTAAGGGGAGAAATAGGAACAGGGTTGGGTGTTATGTTCAGGGTTAGGGTTATCTGTTAAAGGTATTGTTTATGCTTAGCGCACGGGCCCTGTCTGCATTAGGCGGGTGGGGGGAGTTTAGGGGGCTGGGATTGCACCCGGGAACCCACTCTATCCTACTCTGGGTATGGGCCCGTGGGTTTCATGCAGGACACAGTGGTAGAGCCTCCTTTCACACATGGCATGGGAGGATTGCAGGCTTTCTAAACTCTAAGAAAGCAAGAAGTCTGAGAATTAGATTTAGGGTTAGGATTATGGTTTGGGTTAAGGATGAAGTTTAGTGTTAGGTGAGTGCTTAGGGTTAGGGATTAGGGTTAGGGTTAAAGGTTACTCTTAGGTTTAACGGTTACACTTTGGTTTCGGGTTGAGGTTTACGGTTAGGGTTAAGATGAGGGGTTAGGGTTAGGTACAGGGTTAGGGTTAAGTGTTAGGTTTAGGGTTGAAGATTAGGATTAGGGTTAGGATTAAAGGTTAGCGTGAGAGTTAACGCTTAGGGTTAAGGTTAAGAGTTAGGGTTTAGGGTTAGGGTTAGGGTTAGGGTTGGGGTTAGGGTAAGGGTAGGGTTACGGTTAGGGTAAGGGTAAGGTTAGGGTTAGGGTTAGGGCTTGGGGTTAGGGTTAGGGTTAGGGGTTATGGTTAGGGTTGGGGTTAGGGGGTTATGGTTAGGGTTAGGGTTAGGGGGTTAGGGTTAGGGTTATGGTTGGGTTAGGGGTTACGGTTAGGTTTAGGGTTGGGTTAGGGGGTTAGGGTTAGGGTTAGGGTTAGGGTAGGGTTAGGGTTAGGGTAGGGTTAGGGTTTAGGGGTTAGGGTTAGTGTTAGGGGTTAGGGTTAGGGTTTTAGGGTTATGGTTAGGGTTAAGGGTTAGGGGTTAGGGTTGGGTTAGGGTTAGGGTTAGGGTTAGGGTAGGGTTAGGGTAGGGTTAGGATTAGGGTTAGGGTTGGGTTAGGGTTAGGGTTAGGGGTTAGGGTTAGGGTTAGGGGTTTAGGGTTAGGGTTAGGGGTTAGGATTAGGGTTAGGGGTTAGGGTTAGGGTTGGGGTTGGGGTTAGGGTTAGGTTTTAGGCGTTGGGGTTAGGGTTAGGGTTAGGGGTTAGGGTTAGGGTTAAGGGTTAGGGTTAGGGTTAGGGTAGGGTTAGGGTGAGGGTTAGGGGTTAGGGTTAGGGTTAGGGGTTAGGGTTAGGGTTAGGTGTTAGGGTTAGGCTTAGGGTTAGGATTTGGGGGTAGGGGAAGGGTTAGGGTTAGGGGTTAGGGTTAGGGTTAGGGGTTACGTTTAGGGGTTAGGGTTAGTGTTAGGGTTAGGTTTAGGGTTTCGGGTTGGGGTTGGGGTTGGGGTTAGGTTTAGGGGGTAGGGGTAGGCGTAGGGGTAGTGGTAGGGTTAGGGTTAGGGGGTTAGGGTTAGGAAGTTAGGGTTATGGTTAGGGGTTAGGGTTAGGGTTAGGGTTGGGGTTAGGGGTTAGGGTTGGGGTTAGGGTTAGGGTTAGGGTTATGTGTTATGGTTTGTGTTAGAGGTTAGGGTTAGGTTTACTGTTCCTGGTTAGAGTTACGTTTAGGGGTTAGCATTAGGGTTAGGGATTAGGTTTAGGGTAAGTGTTTAGAGTTAGTGTTGGGCTTTAGGCTCGGGGCTTAGGTTCAGGGTCAGAGGTTAGGATTGGTAGTAGGGCTTAGATTTAGCGGTCAGTTTAAGGGCACAGGACCTGGTTAATCTACGGTGAGAGGGGTGTGGTCGGAGTCACCACAAAAGCACAACATCATTCCCTGGGCCTTGGGACAAAACCTACATGCAGGACTCAGGCAGAGCCTCATCTCACACATGGCATGGCTGTATTGTAGGCTTGCTTCACTCTGGGAATGGAAGTAGTGTGAGAATTAGGGTTAGGTTTGGGGTTAGGGGTTTCGAGTTAGGGGTTAGGTTTCGAGTCAGGGTCAGGTGCTAGGGATTAGTGGTTAGGTTTAGAGTTAGTGTTAGGGGTTAGGTGTTAAGTCTGGGTTGGGGGCCAGGGTTAGGTTTAGGGTTGGGGTTAGCGTTAGGGTTAGGGGTTAGGGTTAAGGGATAGGGTTAGGGTTAAGGGTTAGGCTTAGGGTTAGGATTCAGGGTTAGGGTTAAGGTTTAGGGTTAGAGTCAGGGTTAAGTGTTAGGGTGAGGCTTAACAGTTAGGGTTAGGGTTAGGGGGTTAGGAATAGGGTTAGGGTTAAGGGTTAGGTTTATGGTTCAGGTTTAAGGTTAGGATTAGGGGTTAGGGTTAGTGTTAACTGTAGGTCAGTGTTGGGGTTAGATCTCTAGGCATTAGCGTATAGGTTAGGGTTAGGGTTAAGTAGGGTTATGTTTAATGGTTAGGATTGGGATTAGCGTTAAGGGTTAGGGTTAAGCTTTAGGGGTTATGACTAAGGATCAATGGTTAGGGTTATTTTTAGGCGTAGGGTTAGGGTAAGGGTTTTAGGGTTAGTGTTAGTGTTGTCGGTAGGGTTAAGGTTAAGGTTGGCGTTTCAGAATTAGGGATTAGGTGTTATGGTTACGGCTAGCAGTTAGGGTTAGAATTACGGTATAGGGCTTGTTCTCAGGGTGTCATGCATTATTGTTAAGATAAGGGGTTAAGTTAGGGTTAGGGTGAGGTTTATGTGTTAAGGTGAGCAGTAGGATCAGGGTTAGGTGTTATGTTCTGGGTTAGGGTTATGGGTGTGAGGTAGGGTTTATGCTTAGGGCACGGGCCCTGTATGCACTAGGAGGCGAAGTTAGGGGTCTGTGATGGTCGCTGGGAGCCCACTCTATCGTACGCAGTGTATGGGCCTCTGGGTTTCATGCAGGACACTGTGGCAGAGCGGGCTTTCATGCATGGCTTAGTAGGATTGTAGGCTTTCAAAACTCTGAGAAAGCAAGTCTGAGAATTAGATTTAGGGTTAGGATTACGGTACGGTTTAGGGATGAAGATTAGCGATAGGGTGAGGGCTTAGGGTTAGGGGTTAGGGTTAGGGTTCGGGTTGTTGGTAGGGTGAAGGTTAGGGTTGGCATTTTAGAATTAGGGATGAGGTGTTACGGTTATGGCTAGGGGTTAGGATTAGAATTATGGGATAGGGCTTCTTCTCAGGGTGTTATGCATTAAGGTTAAGATAAGGGGATAAGTTAGGGTTACGGGGAGGTTTATGTTTTAAGGTGAGCAATAGGATCAGGGTCAGGTGCTATGTTCAGGGTGAGGGTTATCTGTTAGGGGTAGTGTTTATACTTAGCGTACAGGCCCTGTCTGCACTGGGCGGGGGGCTGGGGTTAGGGGGATGGGATTGTCCCCGGGAACCCACTCTATCATACGCTAGGTATGGGCTCCTGGTTTCATGCAAGAGAGAGCTGCAGAGCCCCCTTTTACTCATGGCATGGGAGGATTTTAGGCTTTCTAAACTCTAAGAAAGCAAGAAGTCCGAGAATTAGATTTGGGGTAGGATTATGATAATGTTTAGGGTTAGGGTTAGTGTTAAGGTGGGGTCTTAGGGTTAGGGGTTAAGGTTAGAGGTTAGTGTTAGGTGTAACATTTACAGTTAGGTTTATGGTTAAGTTTCAGGGTTAGGGTTAAGGTTTGGGTTTAGCGTTTGGCACACGGTTAGGCTTCAGTGTTAGCTTTATGGTTAAAGATTAGGATTAGGGTTAGTGTGAGGGTTAATGGTAAGGGTCAAGATTAAGGGTTAGGGTTGGGGTTAGGGTTAGGTTTAGGGTTAGGGCTTAGGGTTAGGGGATAGGATTAGGGTTAAGTGTTGGGCTTATGGTTAGGGTTAAAGTTTAGTGTTAGGGTTAATGTTTAGTGTTATGGTCCAGTTTAAGTGTTAGGGTGAGGGTTAACAGTTAGGATTAGGCTTAGGGGTTAGGGATATAGTGAAGGTTCAGTGTTAGGGTTAGGTTTAGGGTTCAGGTTAGGGTTAGCTTTAGGGGTTATGGTTAGGGTTAGGTGTTAGGTTAGTGTCAGGGTAAGGTCTAGTCGTGAGGGTAAGGTTTAGGGTTAGCTTTAAGAGCTAGGGTTAGGTTTAATGGTTAGGATTAGGATTACGGTTAAAGGTTAGGGTAATGCTCAGGGGTTAGGGTGAAGGGTGAAGGGTTAGGGCTTTTGTTAGGCATAGCGTTGGGGTTAGAACTAAGGGTTCCTGTCAGTGTTAGGGTTGTAGGCAGCGTTACGGTTAGGCTTAGCGGTGGAGAATTAGGGTTAGGGATTAGGTGTTACAGTGATGACTAGGAGATAGGGTTAGAATTATGGGATAGGGGATGTTCTCAGGGAATGGGTTATGCATTAACGTTACGTTAAGAGGTTAAAGTTAGGCTCACGGTGAGGTTTACGTGTTAAGGGGAGAAATAGGAACAGGGTTAGGTGCCATGTTCAGGGTTAGGGTTATCTGTTAAAGGTATCATTTATGCTTAGCGCACGGGCCCTGTCGGCATTAGGCTGGGGGGAGGTTAGGGGGCTGGGATTGTCACCGGGAACCCACTGTATCGGACTCTGGGTATGGGCCCGTGGATTTCATGCAGGACACAGTGGTAGAGCCTCCTTTCACACATGGCATGGGAGGATTGCAGGCTTTCTAAACTCTAAGAAAGCAAGAAGTCTGAGAATTAGATTTAGGGTTAGGATTATGGTTAGGGTTCAGGATGAAGTGTAGTGTTATGGTGAGGGGATGGGGTTACAGATTAGGGTTACGGTTTAAGGTTACTGTTAGGTTTAACGGTTACAGTTCGTTTTGGGGTTGAGGTTTGCGGATAGGGTTAAGATGAGGGGTCAGGGTTTGGTACAGGTTAGGGTTGTGTTCGGTTTAGGGTTGAAGATTAGGATTAGGGTTAGGAATAAAGGTTAGCATGAGAGTTAACGGTTAAGATTAAGGTTAAGGGTTAGGGTTAGGGTTTAGGTTTAGGGTTAAGGGTTAGGGTTAGTTTTAGGGTTAGAGTTATGTGTTAGGGTTTGTGTTAGAGGTTAGGGTTAGGTTTACTGTTCGTGGTTAGAGTTACGTTTAGGGATTAGCATTAGGGTTAGGGATTAGGTTTAGGGTAAGTGTTTAGAGTTAGTGTTGGGCTTTAGGCTCGGGGCTTAGGTTCAGGGTCAGAGGTTAGGATTGGTGGTAGGGCTTAGATTTAGCGGTCAGTTTAAGGGCACAGGACCTGGTTAATCTACGGTGAGAGGGGTGTGGTCGGAGTCACCACAAAAGCACAACATCATTTCCTGGGCCTTGGGACAAAACCTACATGCAGGACTCAGGCAGAGCCTCATCTCACACATGGCATGGCTGTATTGTAGGCTTGCTTCACTCTGGGAATGGAAGTAGTGTGAGAATTAGGGTTAGGTTTGGGGTTAGGGGTTTCGAGTTAGGGGTTAGGTTTCGAGTCAGGGTCAGGTGCTAGGGATTAGTGGTTAGGTTTAGAGTTAGTGTTAGGGGTTAGGTGTTAAGTCTGGGTTGGGGGCCAGGGTTAGGTTTAGGGTTGGGGTTAGCGTTAGGGTTAGGGGTTAGGGTTAAGGGATAGGGTTAGGGTTAAGGGTTAGGCTTAGGGTTAGGGTTCAGGGTTAGGGTTAAGGTTTAGGGTTAGAGTCAGGGTTAAGTGTTAGGGTGAGGCTTAACAGTTAGGGTTAGGGTTAGGGGGTTAGGAATAGGGTTAGGGTTAAGGGTTAGGTTTATGGTTCAGGTTTAAGGTTAGGATTAGGGGTTAGGGTTAGTGTTAACTGTAGGTCAGTGTTGGGGTTAGATCTCTAGGCATTAGCGTATAGGTTAGGGTTAGGGTTAAGTAGGGTTATGTTTAATGGTTAGGATTGGGATTAGCGTTAAGGGTTAGGGTTAAGCTTTAGGGGTTATGACTAAGGATCAATGGTTAGGGTTATTTTTAGGCGTAGGGTTAGGGTAAGGGTTTTAGGGTTAGTGTTAGTGTTGTCGGTAGGGTTAAGGTTAGGGTTGGCGTTTCAGAATTAGGGATTAGGTGTTATGGTTACGGCTAGGAGTTAGGGTTAGAATTACGGTATAGGGCTTGTTCTCAGGGTGTCATGCATTATCGTTAAGATAAGGGGTTAAGTTAGGGTTAGGGTGAGGTTTACGTGTTAAGGTGAGCAGTAGGATCAGGGTTAGGTGTTATGTTCTTGGTTAGGGTTATGGGTGTGGGGTAGGGTTTATGCTTAGGGCACGGGCCCTGTATGCACTAGGAGGCGAAGTTAGGGGTCTGTGATGGTCGCTGGGAGCCCACTCTATCGTACGCAGTGTATGGGCCTCTGGGTTTCATGCAGGACTCTGTGGCAGAGCGGGCTTTCATGCATGGCTTAGTAGGATTGTAGGCTTTCAAAACTCTGAGAAAGCAAGTCTGAGAATTAGATTTAGGGTTAGGATTACGGTACGGTTTAGGGATGAAGATTAGTGATAGGGTGAGGGCTTAGGGTTAGGGTTAGGGTTGTTGGCAGGGTGAAGGTTAGGGTTGGCATTTTAGAATTAGGGATGAGGTGTTACGGTTATGGCTAGGGGTTAGGATTAGACTTATGGGATAGGGCTTCTTCTCAGGGTGTTATGCATTAAGGTTAAGATAAGGGGATAAGTTAGGGTTACGGGGAGGTTTATGTTTTAAGGTGAGCAATAGGATCAGGGTCAGGTGCTATGTTCAGGGTGAGGGTTATCTGTTAGGGGTAGTGTTTATACTTAGCGTACGGGCCCTGTCTGCACTGGGCGGGGGGCTGGGGTTAGGGGGATGGGATTGTCCCCGGGAACCCACTCTATCATACGCTAGGTATGGGCTCCTGGTTTCATGCAAGAGAGAGCTGCAGAGCCCCCTTTTACTCATGGCATGGGAGGATTTTAGGCTTTCTAAACTCTAAGAAAGCAAGAAGTCCGAGAATTAGATTTAGGGGTAGGATTATGATAATGTTTAGGGTTAGGGTTAGTGTTAAGGTGGGGTCTTAGGGTTAGGGGTTAGGGTTAGAGGTTAGTGTTAGGTGTAACATTTACAGTTAGGTTTATGGTTAAGTTTCAGGGTTAGGGTTAAGGTTTGGGTTTAGCGTTTGGCACAGGGTTAGGCTTCAGTGTTAGCTTTATGGTTAAAGATTAGGATTAGGGTTAGTGTGAGGGTTAATGGTAAGGGTCAAGATTAAGGGTTAGGGTTGGGGTTAGGGTTAGGTTTAGGGTTAGGGCTTAGGGTTAGGGGATAGGATTAGGGTTAAGTGTTGGGCTTATGGTTAGGGTTAAAGTTTAGTGTTAGGGTTAATGTTTAGTGTTATGGTCCAGTTTAAGTGTTAGGGTGAGGGTTAACAGTTAGGATTAGGCTTAGGGGTTAGGGATATAGTGAAGGTTCAGTGTTAGGGTTAGGTTTAGGGTTCAGGTTAGGGTTAGCTTTAGGGGTTATGGTTAGGGTTAGGGTTAGGGTTATGTGTTATGGTTTGTGTTAGAGGTTAGGGTTAGGTTTACTGTTCCTGGTTAGAGTTACGTTTAGGGGTTAGCATTAGGGTTAGGGATTAGGTTTAGGGTAAGTGTTTAGAGTTAGTGTGGGCTTTAGGCTCGGGGCTTAGGTTCAGGGTCAGCGGTTAGGGTTGGTGGTAGGGCTTAGATTTAGCGGTCAGTTTAAGGGCACAGGACCTGGTTAATCTACGGTGAGAGGGGTGCGGTCGGAGTCACCACGAAAGCACAACATCATTCCCTGGGCCCTCGGACAAGACCTACATGCAGGACTCAGGCAGAGCCTCATCTCACACATGGCATTGCTGTATTGTAGGCTTGCTTCACTCGGGAATGGAAGTAGTGTGAGAATTAAGGTTAGGGTTGGGGTTAGGGGTTTCGAGTTAGGGGTTAGGTTTCGAGTCATGGTTAGGTGCTAGTGGTTAGGGGTAGAGTTAGTGTTACGGGTTCGGTGTTAATTCTGGGTTAGGGGGCCAGGGGTAGGTTTAGGGTTGGGTTAGTGTTATCGTTAGCGGTTAGGGTTAATGGATAGGGTTAGGGTTAAGGGTAGGCTTAGGGTTAGGGTTCAGGGTTAGGGTTAAGGTTTAGGGTTAGGGTCAGGGTTAAGGGTTAGGGTTAGGGTTAGGGTGTTATGGTTAAGGATTAGGTTTATTGTTCAGGTTTAAGGTTAGCATTATGGGTTTGTGTTACTTCTAACTGTAGGTCAGTGTTGGGGTTAGAACTCTAGGCATTAAGGTAAAGGTTAGAGTTAGGGTTAAGAGTTGGGGTTATGTTTAATGGTTAGGATTGGGATTAGGGTTAAGGGTTAGGGTTAAGGTTAGGGGTTATGACTAAGGATCAACGGTTACAGTTATTTTTAGGCGTAGGGTTAGGGTAAGGGGTTAGGGTTAGTGTTAGTGTTGTTGGTAGGGTTAAGGTTAGGGTTGGTGTTTCAGAATTAGAGATTAGGTGTTATGGTTATGGCTAGGAGTTAGGGTTAGAATTACAGTATAGGGCTTGTTCTCAGGGTGTCATGCATTAACGTTACGATATGGGGTTAAAATTAGGGTTACGGTGAGGTTTACGTGTTAAGGTGAGCAGTAGGATCAGGGTTAGGTGTTATGTTCTGGGTTAGGGTTATGGGTGAGGGGTAGTGTTTATGCTTAGGGCATGGGCCCTGTATGCCCTAGGAATCGAAGTTAGGGGTCGGTTGTGGTCGCTGGGAACCCACTCTATCGTACGCTGTGTATGGGCCTCTGGGTTTCTTGCAGGACACTGTGGCAGAGCGGGCTTTCATGCATGGCTTAGTAGGATTGTAGGCTTTCAAAACTCTGAGAAAGCAAGAAGTCTGAGAATTAGATTTCGGGTTAGGATTACGGTACGGTTTAGGGATGAAGATTAGTGATAGGGTGAGGGCTTAGGGTTAGAGGTTAGGGTTAGGGTTAGGGTTGTTTGTAGGGTGAAGTTTAGGGTTGGCATTTTAGAATTAGGGATGAGGTCTTATGGTTATGGCTGGGGATTAGGATTAGAATTATGGGATGGGGCTTCTTCTCAGGGTGTTATGCATTAAGGTTAAGATAAGGGGATAAGTTAGGGTTACGGGGAGGTTTATGTTTTAAGGTGAGCAATAGGATCAGGGTCAGGTGTTATATTCAGGGTGAAGGTTATCTGTTAGGGGTAGTGTTTATACTTAGCGTACAGGCCCTGTCTGCACTGGGCGGGGGGCTGGGGTTAGGGGGATGGGATTGTCCCCGGGAACCCACTCTATCGTACGCTGGATATGGGCTCCTGGGTTTCATGCAGGACACAGTGGTAGAGCCCCCTTTTACTCATGGCATGGGAGGATTTTAGGCTTTCTAAACTCTGAGAAAGCAAGAAGTCTGACAATTAGATTTAGGGGTAGGATTATGGTAATGTTTAGCGAGGAAGATTAGTGTTAGGGTGGGCTCTTAGGGTTAGGGGTTAGGGTTTAAGGTTTGTGTTATTTTTAACAGTTACAGTTACGTTTATGGTTAAGTTTCAGGGTTAGGGTTAAGGTTTGGTTTTATCGTTTGGCACAGGGTTAGGCTTCAGTGTTAGCTTTATGGTTAAAGATTAGGATTAGGGTTAGGGTTAAGGGTTAGTGTGAGGGTTAATGGTAAGGTTCAAGATTAAGGGTTAGGGTTGGGCTTAGGGTTAGGAATAAGGCTTCGTGTAACATTTAGGTTTAGAGTTAAGTGTTATGGTTATGGCTAGAGGTTAGGGTTAGGTTTAGGGTTCATGGTTAGGGTTACATTTAGGGGTTCGGGTTACGGGTTAAGTTTAGGGCGAGTGTTTAGTGTTACTGTTGGGCGTTAGGATAAGGGCCGAGGTTTAGGGTTAGGATTTAGGTTTAGTGTTAGGGCTTAGATTTAGTGGTTAGTTTAAGGGCACATGCTCTGTTTAATCTATGGTGGGAAGGGTGCAGACTGGGTCGCCTCAACACCACACCATCGTACTTGGGCCTTGGGCCCAGACCTACATGCAGGACTCAGGCAGAGCCTCTTCTCACTCGTGGCATGGCTCTATTGTAGGCTTGGTCAACTCTGAGAACAAAGGAAGTGTGAGAATTAGGGTTATGGTTAGGGTTATGTGTTTGGGGTTAGAGGTTTGGGTTTGAGTGAAGTTTAGTGGTTAGGAATTAGAAGTTAGGATTAGTGTGTCAGGGGTTAGGTGTTAGGTTTTTGTAAGGGGCTAGCGTTAGATTTAGGTTTAGGGTTAATGTTCAGGTGGGTTAGGGGTCAGCGTTAGGGTTAGGCTTACAAGATAGGATTAAGGTAAAGGGTGAAGGCTTAAGATTAGCAGTAAGAGTTAAGGTTAGGGTTAAGGGTTAGGGTTTCGGTCCAAGTTAAGGGTGAGAGTGAGGGTTAACAGTTGCGATTAGGGTAATGGTTTAGGGATAGTAATAGGTTTAAGGGATAGGGTTAGGGTTAGGTTTAGGGTTCGGGGTTAGGGTTAGCATTAGCGGTTAGGGTTAGGGTTAGGGGTTAGGGTTACAGTTAGGGTTAGGTCTAGGCATTATGGTAATGGTTCGTGTTAGGGTTAAGAATTAGGGTTAGGTTTAATTGTTAGGATTATGATCAGGGTAATGGTTAGGGTTAGGGTTAGCGGTTAGAGTTAGGGTTAGTGTTAGGGTTGTTTGTAGGGTGAAGGTAATGTTTAGCAGTTTAGAATTAAGGTTAGGGATTAAGTGTTACGGTTATGCTAGGAGTTAGGCTTAGAATTAAGGGATAGGGTTTGTTCTTAGGGTAAGTGTTATGCAATAACATTAGGATAGGGGTTAAAGTTAGGGTTACAGTGAGGTTTACGTGTTAAGGTGAACAATAACATCAGGGTTAGGTGTTATGTTCAGGGTTAGGGTTATGGGTGAGGTGCAGGGTTTTTGCTTAGGGCATGGGCCCTGTCAGCACTAGCAGGGGGAGTTAGGGGGCTGTGATTGTCCCCGGGAACCCACTCTATTGTGCACAGAGTATGGGCTCCTGGGTTTCATGCAGGACACTGTGGCAGAGCCAGCTTTCACGCATGGCTTTGGAGAATTGTAGGCTTTTAAAACTCTGAGATAGCAAGAAGTCTGAGAATTAGATTTAGGGTTAGGATTATGGTTAGGGTTAGGGATGAAGATTAGTCAGGGAGAGGGCTTAGGGTTAGGGCTTAAGCTTCGAGTGAGGATTAGGGGTTAGGGAGTAGGTGTTGGGTTTAATGATAGGGTTAGGGCTTAGGGGTTAGGGTTGGGTTAGGGGCTAGGGTTAGATTTAGAGTGGGGTTAGGGTTAGCGTTATGGGTTAGAGTTAGGGTTAAGGGATAGGATAAGGGTTAAGCGTTAAGGCTTAGGGTTAGCGTTAAGTGTTAGGTTTAGTTTTAAGGGTTAGGGTTACAGTTCGAGTTAAGGGTTAGTGTGGGGTTAACGGTTAGGGCTAGGGTTATGGGTTAAGGATAGAGTTAGGTTTAAGGCTTAGGATTAGGGTTCAGTGTTAGGGTTAGCATTAGGGATTAGGGTTAGGGTTAGGGGTTACGTTTACTCTTAGGGTTAGGTCTAGGCATTAGGGTACGTGTTAGTGTTAGGCTTAAGAGTTAGGGTTAGGTTTAATTGTTAGGATTAGGATCAGGGTTAAGGGTTAGGGTTAAGTGTCAAGTGTTACGGTTATTTTTAGGTGTACGGTTAGGGTTAGCGGTTAGGGTTAGGGTTAGTTTGTAGGGATAAGGTAATGTTTAGCAGTTTTGAATTAGCCTTAGGGATTAGGTGTTACAATTGTGGCTAGGAGTTAGGGTTAGAATTAAGGGATAGGGGTTGTTCTTAGGGTAAGTCTTATGCATTAACGTTAGGATAACAGGTTCAAGTTAGAGTTATGGTGAGGTTGATGTGTTAAGGTGAGCAATAGTATCAGGGTGAGCTGTGATGTTCAGGGTTAGGGTTATGGGTGAGGGGTAGTGTTTATGCTTATATCACGAGCCCTCTCTGCTCTAGGAGGGGGCTTAGAGGGCTGGGATAGATGCCGGAAGCCACTCTATCACACACTGGGTATGGGCCCCTTGGTTTCATGCCGGACACAGTGGCCAAGCCTCCTTCTACACATGGCATGGGAGGATTGTAGGCTTTGTAAACTCTGAGAAAGCAAGAAGTCTGAGAATTAAATTTAGGGCTAGGATTAGGGTTAGGGTTAGCAATATAGGTTACTGTTATGGTGAGGGCTTAGGGTTAGGGGTTTCAGTTAGGGTCAGGGTTAAAGGTTAGTGTTAGGTTTAACAGTTACAGTTAGGTTTAGGGTTAAGCTTTAAGGTTTAAGCTTAGGGTTAAGATTAGGGGTTAGGTTTTGGTACAGGGTAAGGGTTAAGTGCTAGGTTTAGGCTCAAAGATTAGGATTAGGGTTAGGGTTAAGGTTTAGTGTGAGGGTTAACGGTTAGGGTTAAGGTTAAGTGTTAGGTTTATGGGTTAGGGTTAGGGTTAAGTGTTCATGTTAGGTTTAGGGTTAGAGTTAAGTGTTATGGTTAGGGTTAGGGGTTTGGGTTAGGTTTAGGGTTCATGGTTAAGGTTACATTTAGGGGTTAGGTTTAGGGTAAGCGTTTAGTGTTAGTGTTGGGCATTAGGGTCAGGGCTTAGGTAGGGTTAGGGGTTAGGGTCAGTGTTTGGGCTTTGATTTGGCGGTTAGTTTAAGGGTACAGGACCTGTGTAATCTATGGTGAGAAGGGTGCAGAATGTTTCCATGCGACACTACACCATCGGATCCTGGGCCTTTGGCCCAGACCTACTTGCAGGACTCATGCAGAAACTCTACTCACGCATTGCATGGTTGTATTTTAGGCTTGGTTAACTCTGAGAATGGAAGTAGTGTGAGAAATAGGGTTATGGTTAGGGTTAAGGGTTTGGTGTTAGGGGTTAGGGTTCAAGTGAGGTTTAGTGGTTAGGGACTAGGATTTAGGGTTAGTGTTAGGGTTAGGGGTTAGTTTTGCGTTAGGGGCTAGGGTTAGATTTATGGTTGGGGTTAGTGTTAGGGTTAGGATTAGGCATCAGGGTTAGTGTTAGGGTTAAAGGATAGGATTGGCGTTAAGTGTTTAGGCTTAGGGTTTGTGTTAAGTGTTAGGGTTGGGGTTTAGGCTTAGGGTTACGGTTTGAGTTAAGCTCTAGGGTGAGGGTTAAAGATTAGGCTTAGGATTATTGGTTAGGGATAGAGTTATGTTTAAGGGTTAGGGATAGGGTTAGGTTTAGGGTTCAGTGTTAGGGTTAGCATTAGGGGTTAGGGTTAGGGTTAGGGGTTAGGCGTAGTGATGTATTAAGGGCTATGGTTAGAATTAGGATTGGGGTTAGTGTTAGGTTTAGGGTTAGGGGTTAGGTTTAGGGTTAAGGGATAGGATTATGGTTAAGGGTTGGGCGTAGCTTTAGGGTTAAGATTTAGTGTTAGGGTCCTGTTTAAGGGTTAGGGTGAGGGTTAACGGTTAGGGTTAGGGTTGGGGTTAGGGGTTAGGGATATAGTTAGTATTAAGTGTTAGAGTTAGGTTTAGGGTTCAGGGTTAGGGTTAGCTTTAGGGGTTATGATTAGGGTTAGGTGTTAGTTTAGTGTTAGTGTTAGGTCTAGGCGTCAGGGTAAGGTTTCGGGTTAGGGTTAAGAGCTAAGGTTGGGTTTAGTGGTTAGGATTAGGGTTAGGGTTAGGAGTTAGGGTAAAGGGTCAAGGGTTAGCATTATTTTTAGCCATAGCTTTGGCGTTAGGAGTAAGGGTTAGGTTCAGTGTTAGGGTAACAGTAGGTTACCGTAACAGTAACTACGTAGGGTAACAGTTAGTGTTAGTGGTTTAGAATTAGGGTTAGGGATTAGTTGTCACAGTTATGACTAGGAGATAGGGTTAGAATTATGGGATAGCGGTTGTTCTCAGGAAATGGTTTATGCATTAACGTTAGGATAAGAGGTTAAAGTTCAGGTTACGGTGAGGTTTACATTCTAAGGTGAGCAATAGAATCAGGGTTAAATGTTATTTTCAGGGTTAGAGTTTTGGGTGAGGTGTAGAGTTTATGCTTAGGGCACGGGCCTTGTCTGCATTAGGCGGGGGGGGGCGGTTAGGGGGCTGGGATTGTCACCAGGAACCCACTCTATCGTACTCTGGTTATGGGCCCCAGCGGTTCATTCAGGACACAGTGGAAGAGCCTCCTTTCACGCATGGCATGGGAGGATTGTAGGCTTTCTAAACTCTAAGAAAGCAAGAAGACTGAGAATTAGATTTAGGGTTAGGGTTAGGGTTCGGGTTAAGGATCAAGGTTAGTATTAGGGTGAAGGCTTAGAGTTAGGGGTTACGGGTAGCGTTAGAGGTTACTCTTAGTTTTAACCGTTACAGTTAGGTTCAGGGTTAAGGTTTATGGTTAGGTTTAAGGTTAGGGTTTAGGGTTTGGTACAGGATTAGGGTTAAATATTAGGTTTAGGGTTAAAGATTACGATTAAGGTTAGGTTTAAAGGTTAGTGTGAGGGTTAACAGTCAGGGTTAAAGTTAAGAGTTAGGGTTAGGGTTAGTGTTAGGATTAAGGGTTCATGTTAGGTTTAGGGTTAGAGTTAAGTGCTATGGTTAGCGCTCGAGGTTAGGGTTAGGTTTAGGGTTCACAGTTAGGGTTACGTTTAGAGGTTAGCATTAGGGTTAGGGATTAGCTTTAGGGTAAGAGTTTAGAGTTAGTGTTGGGCTTTAGGCTCAGGGCTTAGGTTTAGGGTCAGAGGTTAGGGTTGATGTTAGGGCTTAGATTTAGTGGTTAGTTTAAGGGCACAGGACCTGTTTATTCTACAGTGAGAGGGGTTAGGGTTAGGGTTAGGGTTGTCGTAGGGGTTAAGGTTAGATTTAACCTTGGGGTTAGTGTTAGGGTTAGGATTAGGGGGTTAGTGTTAGGGTTAGGGGTTAAAAACACCTACAGCCAGCCCTAACCCGATTTCTGACACTTCTTCCATTCTCAGAGTTAACCAAGCCTACAATACAGCCATGTCATGCGTGAGAAGAGGCTCCACCTGAGTCCTGTATGTAGGTCTTGGCCCAAGGCCCAGCGTACGGTGGTGTTGTGTCGCAGCGACCCTGTGCACCACTCTCACCATAGATTAAACAGGTCCTGTGCCCTTAAACTAACCGCTAAATCTCAGCCCTAACACTAATCCTAACCCCTAACCCTAAAAGTTATCCTTAACCCTACTGTTAACACTCAAACTAACCCTTAACTCTAACCCTTGTCATGATCTTTAACCCTAACCCTAACACTTAACCCTAACCCTGTACCAAACCATAACCCCTAAGCTTAACCCTAACCCTAAACCTAAACCCTAAGTCTAACTGTAACTGTTAAACCTAACAGTAACTTTTAACCCTAAAACTAACCGTATCCCCTTACCCGAAGCCCTCACCCTAAGATTAAACTTCATCCCTAACCATAACGATAATCCTAACCTTAAATCTAATTCTCAGACTTCTTACTTTCTTAGAGATTTGAAAGCTTACAAACCTCCTTTACCATGCGTGAAATCAGGCTCTGCCAGAGTGTCCTACAAGAAACCCATGGGCCCATACCCTGCATACGATAGAGTGGGTTTCTGGTGACAATCGCATCCCCCTCAATCCCACTCCTAGGGCAGACAGGGCCCATACCCTAAGCAAAACCCTACCCCTCACTCATAATTCTAACCCTGATCCTATTGCTCACCTTAACACATAAACCTCACCGTAAACCTAACTTTAACCACTTATCCTAACATTAATGCATAACACTTATGCTAAGAACAACCCCTATCACTTAATTCTAACCCTAACTCCTAGCCATAACAGTAACCCCTAATCCCTAACCCTAATTCTAACCACTAAACATTACCTTAACCCTACAAACAACCCTAATACTAACCCTAACCTTAAACGCTAACCCTAACCTTATCCCTAAACATAACCTTAAAAGTTTACCCTAAACCCTAACCCTATCCCCTAACCCTAAGCCTAACCCTTAATTCTGATCCTAATCCTAACAATTAAACCTAACCCTAACCCTTAACCCTAACACTAACCCTTACCTTAATGCCGAGACCTAATCTTAGCAGTAAAGCTACCTCTAACCCTAACCCTAGACCTTAAACCTAACACTATCCCTAACTTATAACCCTAACCCTAACTGTTAACCCTCACCCTAACCCTTAACTCGGACCATAACCCTAACCCTTAACCCTAACCCTATCCCTTAATGCTAACCCTAAGCCTTAACCCTTAACCCTAATCCTATCCCTTAACCCTAACCCTAACCCCTAACCCTAACCCTAACCCTAACCCCAACCCTAAATCTATCTCTAGTCCCTAACCCAACCCTAACCGTTAACCCCTAATGCTAACATTAACCCTAACCCCTAATCCCTAACACCTAACCCTCACGCGAACACTAACCCCTAACCCCAAACACCTAACCCTAATCATAACCATAATTCTCACACTTCCTCCATTCTCAGAGTTAGCCAAGCCTACAATAAAACCATGCCATGCGTGAGAAGAGGCTCTGCCTGAGACCTGCATGTAGGTCTGGGCCCAAGGCCTAGGGTACGATGGTGTGGTGTGGCGATGACCCATTCTGCACACTTCTCACCATAGATTACACAGGTCCTGTGCCCTTAAAATAACCTCTAAATCTAAGCCCTAACGCTAACTCTAACACTAACCCTTAACCCTAAACTTAAGCCCTGACCCTAATGCCCAACACTAACATTAAACCCTTACCCTAATCCTTACCCATAACCCTAATGCCTAAACGTAACCCTAACGATGAACCCTAAACCTAACCCTAACCCCAAACCCTAACCATAACACTTAACTCTAACCCTAAACCTAACACGAACACTTAAACCTAAACTTAACCACTAACCCTAACACTTAACCTTAACCCTAACCGTTAACTCTCACACTAACCCTTAAACCTAACCCTAATCGTAATCTTTAACAGTAAACCTAACAGTTAACCCTTACCCTGTACCAAAACCTAACCCCTAACCTTAACCTTAACCCTAACACTTGACCCTAAAGCTAACTGTAACCATTAAACCTAACACTAACCTTTAACCCTGACCGTAACTCTAACCCCTAACCCTAAGCCCTCACCCTAATGCTAAACTTTATCCTTAACACTAACCATAATCCTATCCCTAAATCTAATTCTCAGACTTCTTGCTTTCTCAGAGTTTAGAAAGCCTACAATCCTCCCATGCCATGCGTGAAAAGAGGCTCTGCCACTGTGTCCTGCATGAAACCCAGGGACCCATACCCAGTGTACGATAGAGAAAGTTCTCGGCCACAATCCTAGACCCCTAATCCTCCCGCCTAGTGCAGACAGGGCCCGTGCCCTAAGCATAAAAAGTACGCCTAACATATAACCCTAACCTTGAACGTAACACCTAACCCTGATCCTACTGCTCACCTTATCATGTAGACCACACTGTAACCCTAACTTTAACCGCATCTCCTAAAGTTAATGCATAACACTTACACTGAGAACAACGCCTATCCCATAATTCTAACCCTATCTCCTAGTCATCACTGGAACACCTAATCCCTAACCCTAATTCTAAACTGCTAAACCTAACCTTAAGCCTACAAAAAACCTTAACGGTAACACTAACCCTAACACCTAATCCTAACCCTGTGCCTGAAAATAAACCTAACCCTTAACCTTTAACCCTAATGCTAACCCATAACCCTAACCATAACACTTTACTCTAACCCTAAATCTAACACGAACGCTTAACACTAGCCCTAAACCCTAACCCTAACCCTTAAACACAAACCTAACCGTTAACACTCACACTAACCGTCAACCCTAATCCGAATTCTAATCTTTAACCCTAAACCTAACACTTAACCCTAACCCTGTACCAAACCCTAACCCCTAACCATAACCCTCACCCTAAAACGTAACCCTAAACCTAACTGTAACCGTTAAACCTAACTCTAACATTTAACCTTTACTCTACCCATAATCCCTAGCCCTAATCCCTCACCCTAGCACTAACCTCCTTCCTAACCCTAACTATAATCCTAACCCTAAATCTAATTATCAGACTTCTTGCTTTCTCAGCGTTAGAAAGCCTACAATCCTCCCATGCCATGAATAAAAGGAGGCTCTACCACTGTGTCCTGCCGGAAACCCCAGTGCCCATACTCAGCATACACTAGAGTGGGTTCCCGACGACAATCGCAACCCCAAACCCCTCCCCCCCTGCCTAGTGCAGACAGGGCCCGAGTCGTAAGCATAAACCCTACCCCTCACCCCTAACCATAACCCTGAACATAACACCTGACCCTGATCCCATTGCTCACCTTAAAATGTAAATCTCACCATAACCCTAAATTTAACCCCTTATCATAACGTTAATGCATAACACTTACCCTGAGAACAACTCCTATCTCTGAATTCTAACCCTAACTCCAAGCCATAACCATAACACCTAATCCCTAATGCGAATTCTAAACTGCTAACCCTAACCTTAAACCTACCATCAAACCAAACATTACCCTAGCCCCTAACTTTAAAACTATGCCTAAAAATAACCCTAACACTTCACCCTTAATCCTAACCCCTAACTCTAACCCTAACCCTACCCCTAAGACCCTAACCATAACCCTAACTGTTAACCCTCACCCTAACACGTAACCCTGAACTTAACCCTAAACCTTAACACTAACCCTTAACCCTAACCCTAAGCCAAACCCTTAACCATAATCCTATCCTTTAACCCTAAACGCTAACCCTAATATTAACCCCAACCCTAAACCTAACCCTAGCACCCTAACCCAAACCCAACAACTAACCCCTATCCCTAACACTAACCCTAACTCCTAATCCCTAGGACCTAACCCTGACTCGAACCATAATCCCAAACTCCAAACCCCTAACCCAAACCCTAACCCTGATTCTCACACTACTTCCATTCTCAGAGTGAAGCAAGCCTACAATACAGCTATACTATGCGTGAGATGAGGCTCCACCTGAGTCCTGCATGTAGGTCCTTTCCCAAGGATCAGGTAACGATTTTGTGCTTTCGTGGAGACTCCGACAGCACCCTTCTCACCGTAGATAAAACAGGTCCTGTGCCCTTAAACTAAAAGCTAAATCTCAGCCCTAACACTAACACTAACCCCTAACCGTAAACATAAGCTCCGACCGTAACGCTGAACACGAACTCTAAAACCTTACCCTAAACCTAATCCCTAACCCTAACACTAACCCATAAACATAACACTAACCATGAACCCTAAACCTAACCCTAACCATAACACTTAACGCTAACCCTAAAGCCTACACGAAGACTTATTCCTAACACTAACAAAAACCCTAGCCCTTAGTCTTGATCCTTATCATTAACCCTCACACTAGCCCTTAACCCTAACCCTAATCCTAATCTTTAACCCTAAAGCTAAAACTTAAGCCTAACACTGTACCAAACGCTAAACCTTAACCTTAACCCTAACCCTAAAACATAACCATAAACCTGACTGTAATGGTTAAACCTAACACTAACCTTTAACCCTAACCACTGACCTTCAGAACGCACCCTAACACTAACCTTCATCCCTAAACATTACCATAAACCTACCCCTAAATCTAATTCTCAGACTTCTTGCTTTCTCAGAGTTTAGAAAGCCTACAATTCTCCCATGTCATGAGTAAAAGGAGGCTCTGCCACTGTGTCCTGCAAGAAACCCGGGGGCCCATAACTAGTGCATGATAGAGCGGGTTCCCAGTGGCAATCCTAGTCCCTAACCCCCCCCCATCCTGGTGAAGACAGGGCCCGTGCGCTAAGCAAAAACACTATCCCTAACAGATAACCCTAACTCCAAACATAAAACCTAACCCTGATCCTGTTGCTCACCTTAAAACATAAACCTAACCATAACACTAATTTATCCCCTTATGTTAACGTTAATGCATAGCACCCAAAGAAGAAGCCCTATCCCATAATTCTAAACCTAACCCCTAGCCATAACCATAACACCTCATCCATATTCTAAAGTGCCAACCCTAAACTTCAACCTACCATCAACCCTAACCCTAACCCTAACCCTTAACCCTAAGCCCTCACCCTAACACTAATCTTCATCCCTAAACCGTGCCGTAATCCTAACCCGAAATCTAATTCTCAGACTTCTTGCTTTCTCAGAGTTTTGAAAGCCTACAATCCTACTAAGCCATGCATGAAAGCCCGCTCTGCGACAGTGTCCTGCAGGAAACCAGAGGCCCATACACTGCATACGATAGAGTAGGTTACCAGCGACCATCACAGACCCCTATCTTTGCCTCCTAGTGCATACAGGGCCCGTGCCCAGAGCATAAACCCTACCCCTCACCCATAAGGCTAACCCAGAACATAACACCTAACCCTGATCATACTGCTCACCTTAAGAGGTAAAGCTCACCATAACCCTAACTTTAACACCTTATCTTAACGTTAATGCATGACACCCTGAGAAAAAGCACTATACTGTAATTCTAACGCTAACTCCTAGCCATAACCATAACACCTGATCCCGAATTCTGAAACGCCAACCCTAACCTTAACCCTACCAACAACACTAACACTAACCCTAACACCTTACCCTAACCCTACGCATAAAAATAACCCTAACCGTTGATCCTTAGTCATAACCCCTAACCTTAACCCTAACACTTAACCCTAATCCCAAGCCTAACCATTAAACATAACCCTAACACTTAACCTTAAACCTAACCTTTACCTTAATGCCTAGAGATCTAACCCTAACACTGACTTACAGTTAACACTAACCCTAACCCCCTAATGTTAACCTTAAACCTGAACCATAAACCTAACCCTTAACCCTAATCCTATCCCTAACCCCCTAACCCTATCCCTAACTGTTAACCCTCACCCTAACCTTTAACCGTGACCCTAACCCTAAACCTGAACCCTTACCCTAAGCCTAACCCTTAACCCTAACCCTATCCCTTAACCCTAACGCCTAACCCTAACGCTAACTCCAAACCTAAACCTTACCCTGGCCCCCTAAACCAGAGTTAACACCTAACCCGTAACACTAACTCTAACCCTAACCACTAATCCCTAGCACCTAACCCTGACTCCAAGCCTAACCCCTAACTCGAAACCCCTAACCCCAACCCTAACCCTAATTCTCACACTACTTCCATTCCCGAGTGAAGCAAGCCTACAATACAGCCATGCCATGTGTGAGATGAGGCTCCGCCTGAGTCCTGCATGTAGATCTTGTCCGAGGGCCCACGGAATGATGTTGTGCTTTCGTGATGACTCCGACCGCACCCCTCTCACCGTAGATTAACCAGGTCCTGTGCCCTTAAACTGACCGATAAATCTAAGCCCTACCACCAACCCTAACCCCTGACCCTGAACCTAAGCCCCGAGCCTAAAGCCCAACACTAACTCTAAACCCTTACCCGAAACCTAATCCTTAACCCTAATGCTAACCCCTAAACGTAACCCTAACCGTGGACAGTAAACCTAACCCTAACCTCTAACACAAACCCTAACACATAACTCGAACCCTAAAGCTAACCCTAACCCTTAACCCTAAACCTAAACCCTAACCCTGACTCTTAACCTTAACCCTAACCGTTAACTCTCACGCTAACCTTTAATCCTAACCCTAATCCTAATCTTCAACCGTAAACCTAACACTTAACCCTAACCCTGTACCTAACCCTAACCCTATACCAAACCCTAACCCCTCATCTTAACCCTAACCGTAAACCTCAACCCTAAACCGAACTGTAACCGTTAAACCTAAGAGTAACCTTTAACCCTAACCCTAAGCCCTAACCCTAAGCCCTCACCCTAACACTAAACTTCATCCTTAACCCTAACCAGAATCCTAACCCTAAATCTAATTCTCAGACTTCTTGCTGTCTTAGAGTTTAGAAAGCCTGCAATCCTCCCATGCCATGCGTGAAAGGAGGCTCTACCACTGTGTTCTGCATCAAACCCACGGGCCCATACCCAGAGTACGATACAGTGGGATCCCGGTGACAATCCCAGTCCCCTAACCTCCCCCCACCCCCGCCTAAGGCAGACAGGGCCCGTGCGCTAAGCATAAACAATACCTGTAACAGATATCCCTCACCGTGAACATAACACCTAACCCTGTTCCTATTTCTCCCCTTAACACGTAAACCTCACCGTGAGCCTAACTTTAACCTCTTATCCTAACGTTAGTGCATAACCCATTCCCTGAGAACAACCCCTATCCCATAATTCTAACCCTATCTCCTAGTCGTCACTGTAACACCTAATCCCTAACCCTAATTCTAAACCGCTAACTCTAACCGTAACCCTGCCTACAACCCTAACACTGACAGTAACCCTTACTTCTAACCCCAACGCTATGCCTAACAAAAACCCTTAACCCTTCACCCTAACCCCTAAGCCTTACCCTAACCCTTATCCCTAATCCTAATCCTAAACATTAAACCTAACCCTAGCTCTTAAAGCTAACCCTAAACCTTACCCTCACGACTAGACCTAACCCTGACACTAACCTAACACCTAACCCTAACCATAACCCCTACAGCTAACCTTAACCCTGAACCCTAAACCTAACCCTAACACTGAACCCTCACTATATCCCCAACCTCTAAGCCTAATCCTAACCGTTAACCCTCACCCTAACACTTAAACTGGACCATAACACTAAACATTAACCCTAACACTAAACTTTAACCCTAAACCTGAGCCCAACCCTTAACGCTAATCCTATCCTTTTACCCTAAACCTAACTCCTAAACCAAACCCTAACACTAACCCCAATCCTAATTCTAACCATACCCCTTCATAAAACACTAACTCCTAACCCTAACACTTACCAAAAACCCTAATTGCTAATCCCTAACACTAACGCTTAACCTTTACCGTAACCGTTAACCCTCACCCTAACCCTTAACGCTGTCCCTAACCTTAACCTTTAATCTAAGCCTGACCCTTAACCCTAACAGTAAGGAAAACCCTCACGCCAACCTTATCCCTTATCCCTAACCCTAACACTACAGCTAAAAATAACCCTAACCTTGGATCCTTAAACCTAACCCCTAACACTTACTTTAACCCCAAACCCTAACCCTAATCCTAAGCATTAAACCTAACCCTATCTCTTAACCCTTACTCTAACGCCTAGATCTAACCCTAAAATCTAACCTACCACCTAATCCTAACCTTAAGCCCTAATGCTAACTCTAACCCTGAACCCTAAACCTACCCGTAAACCCTTAACACTAACCCTATCCATAAACCTTAACCCTGACCCTAACCATTACCCGCACCCAAGCATTTAACCCTGACCCTAACCCTAATCCTTAACGATAAACTTAACACTAAACCCCAACCCTAAGCCCAACACTTAACCCTAAACCTGACCCTTGACCCCTAACCCTAAACCTAAGCCTAACCCCAACCTGAACCCTTAATCTTGACCCTTACCCTTAACCCTCGCACTAACCCTACTCCTAATCTTTAACCATGAAGCTAACACTGAAGCCTACCCCTGTGCCAAACGCTAAACCCAAACCTTAACCCGAACCCTGAGACTTAACCGTAAACCTAACTGTAACTGTTAAACCTAACACTAACCTTTAACCCCAACCCCTAACCCAAGACCCCACCCTGACACTAATCTTCATCCCTAAACATTACCAGAATCCTACCCCTAAATCTAATTCTCAGAGTTCTTGCTTTCTCAGAGTTTAGAAAGCCTACAATCCTCCCATGCCATGAGTAAAAGGGGGCTCTGCCACTGTGTCCTGCATGAAACCCAGGAGCCCATACCCAGCGTACGATAGAGTGTGTTCCCGGGGACAATCCCATCCCCCTAACCCCAGCCCCCCGCCCAGTGCAGACAGGGCCCGTACGCTAAGTATAAACACTACCCCTAACAGATAACCCTCACCCTGAACATAACACCTAACCCTGACCCTATTGCTCACCTTAAAAAATAAACCTCCCCGTAACCCTAACTTAGCCCCTTAACTTAACGTGAATGCATAACACCTTGAGAAGAAGCCCTATCCCGTAATTCTAATCCTAAACCATAGTCATAACCGTAACACCTCATCCCTAATTCTAAAACGTCAAACCTAACCTTCACCCTACCAGCAACCCTAACCCTAACCCTAACCCCTAACCCTAAGCCCTCACCCTAACCACTAATCTTCATCCCTAAACCGTGCCGTAATCCTAACCCGAAATCTAATTCTCAGACTTCTTGCTTTCTCAGAGTTTTGAAAGCCTACAATCCTACTAAGCCATGCATGAAAGCCGGCTCTGCCACAGTGTCCTGCATGAAACCCAGAGGCCCATACACTGCGTGCGATAGAGTGGGTTCCCAGCGACCATCACAGACCCCTAACTTCGCCTCCTAGTGCATACAGGGCCCGTGCCCTAAGGATAAACCCTACCCCTCACCCATAACCCTAACCCAGAACATAACACCTAACCCTGATCCTACTGCTCACCTTAACAGGTAAAGCTCACCGTAACCCTAACTTTAACCCCTTATCTTAACGTTAATGCATGACACCCTGAGAACAAGACCTATACCGTAAATCTAACGCTAACTCCTAGCCATAACCATAACACCTAATCCCTAATTCTGAAACGCCAACCCTAACCTTAACCCTACCAACAACACAAACATTAACCCTATCCCCTTACGCTAACCCTACGCCTAAAAATAACCCTAACCTTTGATCCTGAGTCATTACCCATAATCTTAACCCTAACCCTCAACCCTAATCCCAATCCTTAACCATTAAACTTAACCCTAACTCTTAACCCTAACCCTGACCTTTACCCTAAGCCTAGAGATCTAACCGCAACACTGACCTACAGTTACACTAACCCTACCCTCTAACGCTAACCTTAAACCTGAACCATAAACCTAACCCTTAACCCTAACCCTATCCCTAACCCCCTTACCCTAACTCTAACTGTTAACCCTCACCCTAACCCTCAACCTTGACCCTAACCTTAAACCTTAATCCTAACCATGCGTTTCATGAGCCTCTGCCTTTGTCCTGCGTGACAGTTGAAGCCCAACACCAAGGGTAAGATGAAGTGGGGACGCAGCCTTGCTCCACACCCACAGTGCCCCGTACATTAGACGGGGCCCGTGCCCTAACACACACCGTTAAACGTAAGCCCTAACCCTATCACTAAACCAAACCCTTCGTAAGCCCTGAATCTAACTCCTAACAGTAACCCTAATCCCTGACCCTTACTCTTGCCTCTCACCCTAAACCTAAACCCAACCACTAAACATAATCCTAATCTCTAACCCTAACAGTAATCCTAACCCTAATTCTAACCTAAAACCCTAACCCCTAAATCTAATCCTAGTCCCTAACACCTAACCTTACCCTAAACCGAATTCCAATTCTCAGAGTTCTTCAATTCAAAAACTTAAAAAAGCCTACAATCCACCAATGCCGTGTCTGAGATGAGCGTCCGCCCCTATGTCCTGCATGACAGGCAGGCGCCAATGCCCAGGGTACTATGGAGTGGAGTCCTGGGGTCTGTAGGCTTGCTAAACTCCAGTTTGGAAGAATTGCTATAGTCATATATAGGGATGCTTACATTTACTTATAGAAAGCAACTATTGATGTGTGATTTGTAGGCTTGCCTTACTCTAGTTTGGATGAAGAAGCTGAATCATATATAGGAATATTAGCTTTGAGTTAGAGGAAGCATCTATGGGGGGTGCTTTTTTGGCTTGTTAAACTCTGGTTTGGAAGAAGTTCGAGAGTCTTATATAGGAACGATATCATTCATTCAGAGAAAGCAATTATAGGGAGTTGGTTTGTAGGCTTGCTAAGCTCTAGTTTGGAGGAAGGCGAGAGTCATATATAGAACGCTTACGTTCACATAAAGCGTCTACGGGGGGACGGATTCTAGGCTTCCTAAACTCTAGCTTGGAAAAAGAGGACAGTTATGTACAGGAACTCTCGGCGGGGGATTTGTAGCATTGCTAAAATCTTAGATTGGAAAAGTTGCGAGAGTCATACATAGGAATGTTAACATTCACTCAATGAAAGCAACTATAAGGGGTGCTTTCCAGGCTGGCTACACTCTAATTTGGAAAAAGTGCGACAGTCATATATAGGAAGGCTTATATTCACTCAGACAAAGCAATTATGTGTAGGTGTATAGTAGGCATGCTAACTCTAGTTTGGAAAATTTCGAGAGCCATGTATAGGAAAGCATACAGTAACTTAGAGAAAGCAACGAACAGGGGTGGAGTGTAGGCTTTCTAAACTCTAGTTTGGAGGAAGTGCCATAGTCATATATAGGAACGCTTAAATTCGTTCAGAGAAAACAGCTGTCGGGGATTGGTTTGTAGACTTATTCAACTCTAGTTTGGAAGAAGTGCGAGAGACATATATAGGAATGTTTACATTGACTCAAAGAAAGCAACTATGGGGGAGTGTTATTTTGGCATGCCAGATGTTAGTTAAGAAGAAGTACAAGACTCATATATAGGAACGCTTACATTCACACAGCGAGAGCAACTACGGAGTAGTGTCAGGTAGACATGTTAAAGTCTAGCTTGGGAGAAGTTCCAGAGTCCTATATAGGAAAGGTAACAGCCACTTTGAAAAAGCAAGTCTTGGCGGGTGGTTTGTAGGCCTGCAAAACCCTGTTTTGGTTGAAGTGTGAGAGTCATATATGAGAACGCTTACATTCACTCAGAGAAAGCAACGATGGGGTTGTTTGTAGGCTTACTAAACTGCAGTTTGGAAGAAGCACGAGAATCACATATAGGAGCACATACATTTTGACGCACTGAAAGTAACTATGGGGTGGTGTTTTATAGGCATGCTAAACTCTAGTTTGGACGAAGTTTGAGAATCACATATAAGAAAGCTTAGAGTCACTTAGAGAAAGCAAATCTCTGGGTGTGGAATGTAGGCCTGCTAAACTCTATTTTGGTTTAAGAGTGAGAGTCATATATGGGAAGGCTTACATTCCCTCAGAGAAAGCAACGACGGCGTGGTGGTTTGTAGGCATACTAAACTCTAGTTTGGAAGAAGTAGGAGAATGATATATGGGAACGCTTACATTCGCGTAGAGAAAGCAATTATGGGGTGGCGTTTTTGTAGCCATGCTAATCTCTAGTTTGGAAGAAGTTAAGGAGTAATATATAGGAAAGGGTACAGTCATAGAAACCAACTCTCGGGGGATGTTTTGTACACCTGCAAAACTCCAGTTTGGAAGTGGGAGAGAGTCATATTGGGGACCGCGTGCATTCACTCAGAGAAATCAACGATGGGATTGTGATTTGTAGGCATAGTCAACTCTAGTTTGGAAGAAGTACGAGAATCGTATATAGGAAAGCTTACCTTCACGCAGAGAAAGCAACTATGGAGTGATGTTTGTATGCCTACTAAAATATAGTTTGGAGGAAGTTCGAGAGCCATATCTGGGAAGCTTACAGTCACTTAGAGAAAGCAACCCTAGGGGGGTTTCGTAGGCCTGCTAAACTCTATTTTCAATGAAGTGTTAGAATAATATATGGGAACTCAGTGAAAGCAACGTTGTGGTTGTGGTTCCTAGAAGAAGCAAGAGAATCACATGTAGAACCGCTTACATTCCGGCACCGAATGCAACTATGGGGTGGTGTTTTGTAGGCTTGCAAAACTCTAGTTTGGACGAAGTTTGAGAGTCATATATAGGAGTTTACAGTCACGTAGAGAAAGCAACTCTCTGGGTGTGGAATGTAGAGTTATTTTGGTTGAAATAGAGTTATTTTGGTTGAAATGTGAGAGTCATATATGGGAACGCTTACATTCACTCAGAGAAAACAACGTTTGGGTGGTGGTTTGTAGGGCATACTAAACTGTAGTTTGGAAGAAGTACGAGAGTCCTATATAGGAACACTTACATTCACACAGAGAAAGCACTTATGGCGTCAGGTTTTGTAAGCATGCTAAACTGTAGTTTGGAAGAAGTTGGAGAACCTTATACAGGAAAGATTACCGTCACCCAGGGAAAGCAACTCTCGGGAGATTTTTTTGTACACATGCTAAACTCTAATTTGGATGAAGTGTGAGAGTCAAACATGGGACCGCTTACATTCCCTCAGAGAAACAACACTGGGGTGGTTTTTGTAGGCATACTAAATAGTTTGGAAGAAGTACGAGAATGATATTTGG
Source organism: Eulemur rufifrons (assembly GCF_041146395.1). Lineage (NCBI taxonomy): Eukaryota > Metazoa > Chordata > Mammalia > Primates > Lemuridae > Eulemur > Eulemur rufifrons. Next base: position 222,218 of record NW_027182838.1, on the reverse strand, counting down.
GAACGCTTACATTCACACAGAGAAAGCAACTACGTGGTGGTGTTTTGTAAGCATGCTATAGTTTGGAAGAAGTTCCAAACCTGAACAGTCATTTAGAGAAAGCAACTCTTGGTGGGTGATTTTTAGGTCTGCTAAATTGTATTTTGAAAGAAGTACCAGAGTCATATATACTAATGCTTACATTCATGCAAAGAAAAAACCATGGGGTGATGTTTTGTGGGCATGTTAACCTGTAGTTTGGAAGAAGTTGGAGAGTCTTATTTAGGAAAGCTTACAGTCACCTAGAGAAAGCAACTCTCGGGAGAGCCTTTCTTGGCCTGCTAAACTCTACTTTGCATCAATTGTGAGAGTCAAACATGGGAATGCTTTCATTCATTCAGAGAACGCAACGTTTGGGTGGTGGTTCGTAGGCATTCTAAACTGTATTTTGGAGGAAGTACGAGAGTCATGTATATGAACGCTTACATTCATGCAGAGAAAGCAACTGTGGGGTGGTTTCTAGGCATGCTAAACTCTAGTTTGGACGAAGTTTGACAATCACATATAAGAAAGCTTAGAGTCGCTTAAAGCAAATCTCTGGGTGTGGAATGTAGGTGTGCCAAACTCTATTTTGGTTTCAGAGTGAGAGTCATATATGGGAAGGCTTACATTCACTCAGAGAAAGCAACGATGGTGTGGTCGTTTGTAGGCATACTGAACTCTAGTTTGGAAGAAGTAGGAGAATGATATATGGGAACGCTTACATTCATGCAGAGAAAGCAATTATGGGGTGGCTTTTTTGTAGCCATGCAAATCTCTATTTTGCAAGAAGTTAAAGAGTAATATATAGGAAAGCGTACCGTCATTTATAGAAACCAACTTTCGGGGGATGGTTTGTAGGCCTGCAAAACTCTACTTTGGAAGAAGGGGGAGAGTCATATGGGGGACTGGGTATATTCACTCGGAGAAATCAACGACGGGGTTGTGGTTTGTAGGCATACTAAACTCTAGTTTGGAAGAAGGACGAGAATCATTTATAGGAACGCTTACATTCATGCAGAGAAAGCAACTATGGAGTGATGTTTGTATGCCTACTAAACGATAGATTGGAGGATGTTCGAGAGTCATATCTGGAAAGCTTACAGTCATTTAGAGAAAGAAACTCTCGGGGGGTGGTTCGTAGGCCTGCTAAACTCTATTTTCAATGAAGTGTTCGAATCATATACAGGAACGCTTACATTCACTCAGAGAAAGCAACGTTGGGGTGGCCGTTTTTGAGCATACTAAACTCTACTTTGGAAGAGGTACGAGAGACATACATAGGAACGCTTACATTAACACAGAGAAAGCAAATACGGGGTGCTGTAGTGCAGGCATGCTAAACTATAGGTTGGAAGAAGTTCGAAAGCTGACAGTCACTTAGAGAAAGCAACTCTTGGCGGGTGATTTTTAGGTCTGCTAAATTGTATTTTGAAAGACGTACAAGAGTTATATACACAAACGCTTACATTTATGCAGAGAAAGAAACTATGCGGTGATGTTTTGTTGGCATGCTAAACTGCAGTTTGAAAGGACTTCCAGAGTGTTATATAGGATAGCTACAGTCACCTAGAGAAAACAACACTCGGGACAGCTTTGCAAGCCTCTAAACACTAATTAGCAGCAATTGTGAGAGTCAAATATGGGAAAGCTTACATTCACGGAGAGAACACAACGTTTGGGTGGTGGTTTGTAGGCATAATAACTGTAGGTCGGAAGAAGTAGGAGAGTCATATATATGAACAGTTACATTCACGCAGAGAAAGAAACTGTTGGGTGGTGTATGTACGCATGTTAATCTATACTTTGGAGGAAGTTTGAGAGTCATATCTGGGGAAAATTACAGTCACATAGCTAAATCAACCATCGGGGACTGGTTTGTAGGTCTGCTAAATTCTATTTTGGAAAAAGTGATTCATATAAGGGAATGCTTATGTTCACTCAGAGAAAGCAACGATGCGGTGGTGTACTGTTGGCATGCTAAACTTTAGTTTGGAAGAAGTTCGAGAGTTTTACATAGGAAAGCTTACATTCACCTAGAGAAAGCAACTCTCAGGATGTGGTTTATAGGCCTGGTGAACTCTAATTTGGATCAAGTGTGAGAGTCATACATACGAGTTCCAAAATACAGTTTAGTATGCCTACAAACCACCAGCCTAACATTGCTTTCTCTGAGTGGATATAGGCCTTCCCTTATATGAATCTCGGACTGCTTTCAAAATGCAATTTGCCGGACCTACAAAACACCGCCCGAGAGTTGCTTTCTCTCACTATAAGCTTTCCTATATATGACTTTGGGACATAGTTTAGCATGCCAACAAAAGGCCACCCCATAGTTTGCGTGAATGTAAGCGTTCCTATGCATCACGCTCGTACTTCTTCCAAAGTATAGTACACCTACCAACCACCTCCCCAACGTTGCTTTTTCTGAGTGAATGTAAGCATTCTTTTATTCTCGTACTTCCTCCAAACTCCAGTTTAGTGTGACTAAAAATCACCACCGCAACCTTGCTTTCTCTGAGTGAATGTTAGCGTTCCCATTTAAGATTCACACTTCATCCAAAATAGAATTTGGCAGAACTACAAACCGGCCCCCAAGGGTTGCTTTCTCTGTGAGACTGTAAGCTTTCCTATTACTCTTAACTTCTTCGCAACTAGAGATTTGCATGCCTACAAAACACCACCCCATAGTTGCCCTCTCTGCGTGAATGTAAGCACTCATATATATGACTCTGCTACTTCTTCCAAAATACAGTTTAGTATGCTTACAAACAACCAACCAAACGTTGCGTTCTCTCAGAGAATGTTAGCGTTCCCAAGTATGACTGTTCCAAATGATGCAAAGTAGAGTTTAGCAGGCTTACAAACTATCTCTCGAAAGTTGCTTCCTCTGGGGGACTGTAAGCTTTCCTATAAAAGACTGTCGAACGTCTTCGAAACTACATTTCAGCACGCCAACAAAGCATAACCACATAGTTTCTTTCTCAGCATAAATATAAGCGATTTTATATATGACTCTTGTACTTCTATCAAAATACAATTTAGCAGACCTCAAAATCAACCGCCAAGAGTTGCTTTCTCTAAGTCACTGTCAGCTTTCGAACTTCTTCCAAATTATATTTTATCATGCCTACAAAACACCACCCCATAGTTGCTTTCTCTGCGTCCATATAATCGTTCATATATATGACTCTCGTACTTCTTCCAAACTGGAGTTAGTATACCTACAAACCGGCACCCAAATTTACCTTTCTCTGAGTGAATGAAGCGTATCCATGTATGCCTCTTTCACTTCATCCAAATTAGAGTTTAGCGGCCCACAAACCACCTCCTGTGAGTTGCTTTCTCTAGGTGACTGTAAACTTTCCTATATAAGACTCTCGAACTTCTTCCAAACTACAGTTTAGCATGCCAACAATACAGCGCCCCATCGTTGATTTCTCTGAGTGAACATAAGCGTTCCCATATATGACTCTCACTCTTCTTCCAAAATAGAATTTAGCAGACCTACACAACACCCGATGGTTCCAATTCTCTAGGTGACTTTAATTTTTCCCACATATGACTCTCGAACTTCCTCCAAACTAGATTATGATGATTACATAGACCACCCCACAGTTGCTTTCTCTGCGTGAATGTAACCGTTCATATATGACTCTCCTACTTCTTTTGAACTACAGCATTTATTCCTACAAACCATCACGACAACGTTCTTTCTGTGAGTGAATGCAAGTGTTCTCACACTTCATCCAAATTAGAGTTTAGCAGACCTACCAACAAACTACAGAGATTTGTTTTTCTCTGTGTCACTGTAATCTTTCCTATGTAAGGCTCTCGAACTTCTTCCAAACCACAGTTTAGCATGCCAACAAAATACGATCACAGAGTTGCTTTCTCTGCGTGAATGTAAGCATTCGTATATATGACTCTCCTACTTCCTCCAAAATACAGTTTAGAATGCTTACAAACCACCACCCAAACGTTGCGTTCTCTGAGTGAATGTAAGCGTTCCCATGTTTGACTCTCACAATTGATGCAATCTAGAATTTAGCATGCTTAGAAACAATCTCCCGAGAGTTGCTATCTCTGGGTGACTGTAAACTTTCCTATGTAAGACTCGCGAACTTCTTCCAAACTACAGTTTAGCATGCCAACAAAACACCGCCCCATAGTTGATTTCTCTTCGTGATCATAAGCGTTCCCATATATGACTCTCATTCTTCTTTCAAAATAGAATTTAGCAGATCTACAAAATGGCCCCCGATGGTTGCTTTCTCTAAGTGACTGTAATTTTCCCCAGATATGACTCTCGAAATTCCTCCAAACTACAGATTAGCATGCATACATACGCCACCCAACAGTTGCTTTCTCTGCGTGAATGTAACCGTTCATATATGACTCTCCTACTTCTTCCGAACTACAGTTATTATGCCTACAAACCAACACCCAAACGTTGTGTTCTCTGAGTGAATGTAAGCGTTCCCATGTTTGACTCTCACAATCGCTGCTTGTTAGAGTTTAGCAGGCTTGCAAAGCTCTCCTGAGTGTTGCTTTCTCTAGGTGACTGTAAGCTATCCTACATAACACTCTCGAACTTCTTCCAAACTGCAGTTTAGCATCCCCACAACACATCACCCCATAGTTTCTTTCTACGCATGAATGTAAGCGTTTGTATATAAGACTCTGACACGTCTTTCAAAATACAATTTAGCAGACTTAAAAAATCACCCGCCAAGAGTTGCTTTCTCTAAGTGACTGTCAGCTTTCGAACTTCTTCCATTCTATAGTTTAGCATGCCTGCACTACAGAACCCCGTATTTGCTTTCTCTGTGTTAATGTAAGCGTTCGTATTTATGTCTCTTGTACCTCTTCCAAAGTAGAGTTTAGTATGCTCACAAACGGCCACCCCAACGTTGCTTTCTCTGAGTGAATGTAAGCGTTCCTGTATATGATTTTAACACTTCATTGAAAATAGAGTTTAGCAGGCCTACGAACCACCCCCTGAGAGTTTCTTTCTCTAAATGACTGTAAGCTTTCCAGATATGACTCTCGAACATCCTCCAAACTATAGTTTAGTAGGCATACACACATCACTCCATAGCTGGTTTGTCTGCGTGAATGTAACCGTTCATATATATGACTTTCCTACTTCTTCCGAACTACAATTAAGGCCACAAACTGCCACTCAAACCTTGCGTTCTGAGTGGATGTAAACCTTCCCATACTTGACTTTAAGAGTTGGTGCAAATTATCAGGCTTAGAAATCATCTCCCAAGAGTTGCTCTCTCTAGGTGACTGTAAGCTTTGCTATATAAGATTCTAAACTTCCTCCAAACTATAGTTTAGTAGGCATACAAACCTCACTCCATAGTTGCTTTCTCTGCATGAATGTAAGCGTTCCTATATATGATTCTCGTACTTTCTCCAAACTAGAGTTTAGTATGCCTACAAAACACAACCCCATCCTCGATTTCTCTGAGTCAATGTACGTGGTCCCCAATATGACTCTCCCACTTCTTCCAAAGTAGAGTTTGCAGGCCTACCCTTCATCCCCCGAAAGTTGGTTTCTATAAATGAGTGTACGCTTTCCTATATAACTTCTTCCAAACTAGAGATTAGCATGGGTACAAAAAAGCCACCCCATAATTGCTTTCTCTGCATGAATGTAAGCGTTCCCATATATCATTTTCCTACTTCTTCCAAACTAGAGTTTAGTATGCCTACAAACCACCACACCATCGTTGCTTTCTCTGAGTGAATGTAACCCTTTCCATATATGACTCTCAATCTAAACCAAAATAGAGTTTAGCACGCCTACATTCCACACCCAGAGATTTGCTTTCTCTAAGTGACTCTAAGCTTTCTTATATGTGATTCTCAAACTTCGTCCAAACTAGAGTTTAGCACGCCTAGAAAACACCACCCCACAGTTCCTTTCTCTGCATGAATGTAAGCGTTTGAATATATGACTCTGGTACTTCTTTCAAAATACAATTTAGCAGACCTAAAAATCCACCGCCAAGAGTTGCTTTCTCTAAGTGACTGTCTGCTTTCGAACTTCTTCCAAACTATATTTTAGCAGGCCTACAAAACACCACCCCATAGTTGCTTTCTCTGCGTCCATATAAGCGTTCATATATATGACTCTAGTACTTCTTCCAAACTGGAGTTAGTATACCTACAAACCGGCACCCCAATTTACCTTTCTCTGAGTGAATGAAGCGTATCCATGTATGCCTCTTTCACTTCATCCAAATTAGAGTTTAGCGGCTTACAAACCACCTCCTGTGAGTTGCTTTCTCTAGGTGACTGTAAACTTTCCTATATAAGACTTTCGAACTTCTTCCAAACTACAGTTTAGCATGCCAACAATACAGCGCCCCATCGTTGATTTCTCTGAGTCAACATAAGCGTTCCCATATATGACTCTCACTCTTTTTCCAAAATGGAATTTAGCAGACCTACACACCAGCCCCCGATTGTTCCTTTCTCTAAATGACTCTAATTTTCCCCAGATATGACTCTCGAACTTCCTCCAAACTACAGATTATGATGATTACATACGCCACTCCACAGTTGCTTTCTCTGCGTGAATGTAACATGACTCTCCTACTTCTTCGAACTACAGTTGTTATTCCTACAAACCACCACGACAAAGTTCTTTCTCTGAGTGAATGCAAGCGTTCTCACACATCATCCAAATTACAGTTTAGTAGACCTACCAACAAACTACAGAGAGTTGTTTTCTCTGTGTCACTGTAATCTTTCCTATATAAGGCTCTCGAACTTCTTCCAAACCACAGTTTAGCATGCCAACAAAATACGATCACAGAGTTGCTTTCTCTGCGTGAATGTAAGCATTCGTATATATGACTCTCCTACTTCCTCCAAAATACAGTTTAGAATGCTTACAAACCACCACCCAAACGTTGCGTTCTCTGAGTGAATGTAAGCGTTCCCATGTTTGACTCTCACAATTGATGCAAATTAGAGTTTAGCACGCTTAGAAACAATCTGCCGAGAGTTACTTTCTCTAGGTGACTGTAAGCTTTTTTATATAAGACTCGCGAACTTTTTCCAAACTACACTTTAGCATCCCAACGAAACACTGCCCTATCGTTGATTTCTCTGAGTGAACATAAGCGTTCCCACATATGAATTTCACTCTTCTTCCAAAATAGAATTTAGCAGATCTACAAAACGGCCCCCTATTGTTGCTTTCTCTAAGTGACTGCAATTTTCCCCAGATATGACTCTCGAACTTCCTCCAAAGTATAGATTAACATGCGTACATACACCACCCAACAGTTTCTTTCTCTGCGTGAATGTAACCGTTCATACATATGACTCTCCTACTTCTTCCGAAATACAGTTATTATGCCTACAAACCACCACCCAAACGTTGTGTTCTCTCCGTGAATGTAAGCGTTCCCATGTTTGACTCTCACAATTACTGCTAATTAGTGCTTAGAGGCTTGTAAAGCTGTCCCGAGTGTTGCTTTCTCTAGGTGACTGTAAGCTATCCTATATAACACTCTCGAACTCCTTCCAAACTGCAGTTTAGCATGCCAACAACACATCACCCCATAGTTTCTTTCTCTGCATGAATGTAAGCGTTTGTATATGACTCTGGTACGTCTTTCAAAATACAATTTAGCAGACCTAAAAATCACCCGCCAAGAGTTGCTTTCTCTAAGTGACTGTCAACTTTCGAACTTCTTCTAATCTATAGTTTAGCATGCCTGCACTACAGCACCCCGTATTTGCTTTCTCTGTGTTAATGTAAGCGTTAGTATTTGTCTCTCGTACCTCTTCCAAAGTAGAGTTTAGTATGCTCAAAAACGGCCACCCCAACGTTGCTTTCTCTGAGTGAATGTAAGCGTTCCTGTATATGATTCGAACACTTCATTGAAAATAGAGTTTAGCAGGCCTACGAACCACCCCCAGAGAGTTGCTTTCTGTAAATGACTGTAAGCTTTCCAGATATGACTCTCGAACATCCTCCAATCTATCGTTTAGTAGGCATACAAACATCACTCCATAGTTGCTTTCTCTGCATGAATGTAAGCGTTCCTATATATGATTCTCGTCCTTCTTCCAAACTAGAGTTTAGTATGCCTACAAACCACAACCCCATCGTTGATTTCTCCGAGTGAATGTACCCAGTCCCCCATATGATTCTCCCCCTTCTTCCAAAGTAGAGTTTTGCAGGCTTACAAACCATCCCCCGAAAGTTGGTTTCTATAAATGACGGTACGCTTTCCTATATATTACTCTTTAACTTCTTGCAAAATAGAGATTAGCGTGGCTACAAAAAAGCCACCCCATAATTGCTTTCTCTGCATGAATGTAAGCGTTCCCATATATCATTCTCCTACTTCTTCCAAACTAGAGTTCAGTATGGCTACAAACCACCACACCATCGTTGCTTTCTCTGAGTGAATGTAAGCCTTCCCATATATGACTCTCACTCCGAAACCAAAATAGAGTTTAGCACGCCTACATTCCACACCCAGAGATTTGCTTTAAGCGACTCTAAGCTTTCTTATATGTGATTCTCAAACTTCGTCCAAACTAGAGTTTAGCATGCCTAGAAAACACCACCCCAGAGTTGCTTTCTCTGCATGAATGTAAGCGTTTGAATATATGACTCTGGTATTTCTTTCAAAATACAATTCAGCAGACCGAAAAATGAACCGCCGAGAGTTGCTTTCTCTAAGTGACTGTCTGCTTTCGAACTTCTTCCAAACTATATTTTAGCAGGCCTACAAAACACCACCCCATAGTTGCTTTCTCTGCGTCCATATAAGCGTTCATATATATGACTCTAGTACTTCTTCCAAACTGGAGTTAGTATACCTACAAACCGGCACCCCAATTTACCTTTCTCTGAGTGAATGAAGCGTATCCATGTATGCCTCTTTCACTTCATCCAAATTAGAGTTTAGCGGCTTACAAACCACCTCCTGTGAGTTGCTTTCTCTAGGTGACTGTAAACTTTCCTATATAAGACTCTCGAACTTCTTCCAAACTACAGTTTAGCATGCCAACAATACAGCGTCCCATCGTTGATGTCTCTGAGTCAACATAAGCGTTCCCATATATGACTCTCACTCTTCTTCCAAAATAGAATTTAGCAGACCTACACACCAGCCCCCGATTGTTCCTTTCTCTATGTGACTCTAATTTTCCCCAGATATGACTCTCGAACTTCCTCCAAACTACAGATTATGATGATTACATACGCCACCCCACAGTTGCTTTCTCTGCGTGAATGTAACCGTTCATATATGACTCTCCTACTTCTTCGAACTACAGTTGTTATTCCTACAAACCACTACGACAAAGTTCTTTCTCTGAGTGAATGCAAGCGTTCTCACACTTCATCCAAATCACAGTTTAGCAGACCTACCAAGAAACTACAGAGAGTTGTTTTCTCTGTGTCACTGTAATCTTTCCTATATAAGGCTCTCGAACTTCTTCCAAACCACAGTTTAGCATGCCAACAAAATACGACCACAGAGTTGCTTTCTCTGCGTGAATGTAAGCATTCGTATATATGACTCTCCTACTTCCTCCAAAATACAGTTTAGAATGCTTAAAGACCAGCCACCCAAACGTTGCGTTCTCTGAGTGAATGTAAGCGTTCCCATGTTTGACTCTCACAATTGCTGCTAATTAGTGTTTAGAGGCTTGTAAAGCTGTCCCGAGTGTTGCTTTCTCTAGGTGACTGTAAGCTATCCTATATAACACTCTCGAACACCTTCCAAACTGCAGTTTAGCATCCCCACAACACATCACCCCATAGTTTCTTTCTCTGCATGAATGTAAGCGTTTGTATATGACTCTGGTACGTCTTTCAAAATACAATTTAGCAGACCTAAAAATCACCCGCCAAGAGTTGCTTTCTCTAAGTGACTGTCAGCTTTCGAACTTCTTCTAATCTATAGTTTAGCATGCCTGCACTACAGCACCCCGTATTTGCTTTCTCTGTGTTAATGTAAGCGTTCGTATTTATGTCTCTTGTACCTCTTCCAAAGTAGAGTTTAGTATGCTCACAAACGGCCACCCCAACGTTGCTTTCTCTGAGTGAATGTAAGCGTTCCTGTATATGATTTTAACACTTCTTTGAAAATAGAGTTTAGCAGGCCTACGAACCACCCCCCGAGAGTTTCTTTCTCTAAATGACTGTAAGCTTTCCAGATATGACTCTCGAACATCCTCCAAACTATAGTTTAGTAGGCATACACACATCACTCCATAGCTGGTTTGTCTGCGTGAATGTAACCGTTCATATATATGACTTTCCTACTTCTTCCGAACTACAATTAAGGCCACAAACTGCAACCCAAACCTTGCGTTCTGAGTGGATGTAAACCTTCCCATACTTGACTTTAAGAGTTGGTGCAAATTATCAGGCTTAGAAACCATCTCCCAAGAGTTGCTCTCTCTAGGTGACTGTAAGCTTTGCTATATAAGATTCTAAACTTCCTCCAAACTATAGTTTAGTAGGCATACAAACCTCACTCCATAGTTGCTTTCTCTGCATGAATGTAAGCGTTCCTATATATGATTCTCGTACTTTCTCCAAACTAGAGTTTAGTATGCCTACAAAACACAACCCCATCCTCGATTTCTCTGAGTCAATGTACGTGGTCCCCAATATGACTCTCCCACTTCTTCCAAAGTAGAGTTTTGCAGGCCTACAAACCATCCCCCGAAAGTTGGTTTCTATAAATGAGTGTACGCTTTCCTATATAACTTCTTCCAAACTAGAGATTAGCATGGGTACAAAAAAGCCACCCCATAATTGCTTTCTCTGCATGAATGTAAGCGTTCCCATATATCATTTTCTTACTTCTTCCAAACTAGAGTTTAGTATGCCTACAAACCACCACACCATCGTTGCTTTCTCTGAGTGAATGTAACCCTTTCCATATATGACTCTCAATCTAAACCAAAATAGAGTTTAGCACGCCTACATTCCACACCCAGAGATTTGCTTTCTCTAAGTGACTCTAAGCTTTCTTATATGTGATTCTCAAACTTTGTCCAAACTAGAGTTTAGCACGCCTAGAAAACACCACCCCACAGTTCCTTTCTCTGCATGAATGTAAGCGTTTGAATATATGACTCTGGTACTTCTTTCAAAATACAATTTAGCAGACCTAAAAATCCACCGCCAAGAGTTGCTTTCTCTAAGTGACTGTCTGCTTTCGAACTTCTTCCAAACTATATTTTAGCAGGCCTACAAAACACCACCCCATAGTTGCTTTCTCTGCGTCCATATAAGCGTTCATATATATGACTCTAGTACTTCTTCCAAACTGGAGTTAGTATACCTACAAACCGGCACCCCAATTTACCTTTCTCTGAGTGAATGAAGCGTATCCATGTATGCCTCTTTCACTTCATCCAAATTAGAGTTTAGCGGCTTACAAACCACCTCCTGTGAGTTGCTTTCTCTAGGTGACTGTAAACTTTCCTATATAAGACTTTCGAACTTCTTCCAAACTACAGTTTAGCATGCCAACAATACAGCGCCCCATCGTTGATTTCTCTGAGTCAACATAAGCGTTCCCATATATGACTCTCACTCTTTTTCCAAAATAGAATTTAGCAGACCTACACACCAGCCCCCGATTGTTCCTTTCTCTAAATGACTCTAATTTTCCCCAGATATGACTCTCGAACTTCCTCCAAACTACAGATTATGATGATTACATACGCCACTCCACAGTTGCTTTCTCTGCGTGAATGTAACCGTTCATATATGACTCTCCTACTTCTTCGAACTACAGTTGTTATTCCTACAAACCACCACGACAAAGTTCTTTCTCTGAGTGAATGCAAGCGTTCTCACACATCATCCAAATTACAGTTTAGTAGACCTACCAACAAACTACAGAGAGTTGTTTTCTCTGTGTCACTGTAATCTTTCCTATATAAGGCTCTTGAACTTCTTCCAAACCACAGTTTAGCATGCCAACAAAATACGACCACAGAGTTGCTTTCTCTGCGTGAATGTAAGCATTCGTATATATGACTCTCCTACTTCCTCCAAAATACAGTTTAGAATGCTTACAAACCACCACCCAAACGTTGCGTTCTCTCAGTGAATGTAAGCGTTCCCATGTTTGACTCTCACAATTGCTGCTAAGTAGTGTTTAGAGGCTTGTAAACTGTCCCGAGTGTTGCTTTCTCTAGGTGACTGTAAGCTATCCTATATAACACTCTCGAACACCTTCCAAACTGCAGTTTAGCATCCCCACAACACATCACCCCATAGTTTCTTTCTCTGCATGAATGTAAGCGTTTGTATATGACTCTGGTACGTCTTTCAAAATACAATTTAGCAGACCTAAAAATCACCCGCCAAGAGTTGCTTTCTCTAAGTGACTGTCAACTTTCGAACTTCTTCTAATCTATAGTTTAGCATGCCTGCACTACAGCACCCCGTATTTGCTTTCTCTGTGTTAATGTAAGCGTTAGTATTTGTCTCTCGTACCTCTTCCAAAGTAGAGTTTAGTATGCTCAAAAACGGCCACCCCAACGTTGCTTTCTCTGAGTGAATGTAAGCGTTCCTGTATATGATTCGAACACTTCATTGAAAATAGAGTTTAGCAGGCCTACGAACCACCCCCAGAGAGTTGCTTTCTGTAAATGACTGTAAGCTTTCCAGATATGACTCTCGAACATCCTCCAATCTATCGTTTAGTAGGCATACAAACATCACTCCATAGTTGCTTTCTCTGCATGAATGTAAGCGTTCCTATATATGATTCTCGTCCTTCTTCCAAACTAGAGTTTAGTATGCCTACAAACCACAACCCCATCGTTGATTTCTCCGAGTGAATGTACCCAGTCCCCCATATGATTCTCCCCCTTCTTCCAAAGTAGAGTTTTGCAGGCCTACAAACCATCCCCCGAAAGTTGGTTTCTATAAATGACGGTACGCTTTCCTATATATTACTCTTTAACTTCTTGCAAAATAGAGATTAGCGTGGCTACAAAAAAGCCACCCCATAATTGCTTTCTCTGCATGAATGTAAGCGTTCCCATATATCATTCTCCTACTTCTTCCAAACTAGAGTTCAGTATGCCTACAAACGACCACACCATCGTTGCTTTCTCTGAGTGAATGTAAGCCTTCCCATATATGACTCTCACTCCGAAACCAAAATAGAGTTTAGCACGCCTACATTCCACACCCAGAGATTTGCTTTAAGCGACTCTAAGCTTTCTTATATGTGATTCTCAAACTTCGTCCAAACTAGAGTTTAGCATGCCTAGAAAACACCACCCCAGAGTTGCTTTCTCTGCATGAATGTAAGCGTTTGAATATATGACTCTGGTATTTCTTTCAAAATACAATTCAGCAGACCGAAAAATGAACCGCCGAGAGTTGCTTTCTCTAAGTGACTGTCTGCTTTCGAACTTCTTCCAAACTATATTTTAGCAGGCCTACAAAACACCACCCCATAGTTGCTTTCTCTGCGTCCATATAAGCGTTCATATATATGACTCTAGTACTTCTTCCAAACTGGAGTTAGTATACCTACAAACCGGCACCCCAATTTACCTTTCTCTGAGTGAATGAAGCGTATCCATGTATGCCTCTTTCACTTCATCCAAATTAGAGTTTAGCGGCTTACAAACCACCTCCTGTGAGTTGCTTTCTCTAGGTGACTGTAAACTTTCCTATATAAGACTCTCGAACTTCTTCCAAACTACAGTTTAGCATGCCAACAATACAGCGTCCCATCGTTGATGTCTCTGAGTCAACATAAGCGTTCCCATATATGACTCTCACTCTTCTTCCAAAATAGAATTTAGCAGACCTACACACCAGCCCCCGATTGTTCCTTTCTCTATGTGACTCTAATTTTCCCCAGATATGACTCTCGAACTTCCTCCAAACTACAGATTATGATGATTACATACGCCACCCCACAGTTGCTTTCTCTGCCTGAATGTAACCGTTCATATATGACTCTCCTACTTCTTCGAACTACAGTTGTTATTCCTACAAACCACTACGACAAAGTTCTTTCTCTGAGTGAATGCAAGCGTTCTCACACTTCATCCAAATCACAGTTTAGCAGACCTACCAAGAAACTACAGAGAGTTGTTTTCTCTGTGTCACTGTAATCTTTCCTATATAAGGCTCTCGAACTTCTTCCAAACCACAGTTTAGCATGCCAACAAAATACGACCACAGAGTTGCTTTCTCTGCGTGAATGTAAGCATTCGTATATATGACTCTCCTACTTCCTCCAAAATACAGTTTAGAATGCTTAAAAACCAGCCACCCAAACGTTGCGTTCTCTGAGTGAATGTAAGCGTTCCCATGTTTGACTCTCACAATTGCTGCTAATTAGTGTTTAGAGGCTTGTAAAGCTGTCCCGAGTGTTGCTTTCTCTAGGTGACTGTAAGCTATCCTATATAACACTCTCGAACACCTTCCAAACTGCAGTTTAGCATCCCCACAACACATCACCCCATAGTTTCTTTCTCTGCATGAATGTAAGCGTTTGTATATGACTCTGGTACGTCTTTCAAAATACAATTTAGCAGACCTAAAAATCACCCGCCAAGAGTTGCTTTCTCTAAGTGACTGTCAGCTTTCGAACTTCTTCTAATCTATAGTTTAGCATGCCTGCACTACAGCACCCCGTATTTGCTTTCTCTGTGTTAATGTAAGCGTTCGTATTTATGTCTCTTGTACCTCTTCCAAAGTAGAGTTTAGTATGCTCACAAACGGCCACCCCAACGTTGCTTTCTCTGAGTGAATGTAAGCGTTCCTGTATATGATTTTAACACTTCTTTGAAAATAGAGTTTAGCAGGCCTACGAACCACCCCCCGAGAGTTTCTTTCTCTAAATGACTGTAAGCTTTCCAGATATGACTCTCGAACATCCTCCAAACTATAGTTTAGTAGGCATACACACATCACTCCATAGCTGGTTTGTCTGCGTGAATGTAACCGTTCATATATATGACTTTCCTACTTCTTCCGAACTACAATTAAGGCCACAAACTGCAACCCAAACCTTGCGTTCTGAGTGGATGTAAACCTTCCCATACTTGACTTTAAGAGTTGGTGCAAATTATCAGGCTTAGAAACCATCTCCCAAGAGTTGCTCTCTCTAGGTGACTGTAAGCTTTGCTATATAAGATTCTAAACTTCCTCCAAACTATAGTTTAGTAGGCATACAAACCTCACTCCATAGTTGCTTTCTCTGCATGAATGTAAGCGTTCCTATATATGATTCTCGTACTTTCTCCAAACTAGAGTTTAGTATGCCTACAAAACACAACCCCATCCTCGATTTCTCTGAGTCAATGTACGTGGTCCCCAATATGACTCTCCCACTTCTTCCAAAGTAGAGTTTTGCAGGCCTACAAACCATCCCCCGAAAGTTGGTTTCTATAAATGAGTGTACGCTTTCCTATATAACTTCTTCCAAACTAGAGATTAGCATGGGTACAAAAAAGCCACCCCATAATTGCTTTCTCTGCATGAATGTAAGCGTTCCCATATATCATTTTCTTACTTCTTCCAAACTAGAGTTTAGTATGCCTACAAACCACCACACCATCGTTGCTTTCTCTGAGTGAATGTAACCCTTTCCATATATGACTCTCAATCTAAACCAAAATAGAGTTTAGCACGCCTACATTCCACACCCAGAGATTTGCTTTCTCTAAGTGACTCTAAGCTTTCTTATATGTGATTCTCAAACTTTGTCCAAACTAGAGTTTAGCACGCCTAGAAAACACCACCCCACAGTTCCTTTCTCTGCATGAATGTAAGCGTTTGAATATATGACTCTGGTACTTCTTTCAAAATACAATTTAGCAGACCTAAAAATCCACCGCCAAGAGTTGCTTTCTCTAAGTGACTGTCTGCTTTCGAACTTCTTCCAAACTATATTTTAGCAGGCCTACAAAACACCACCCCATAGTTGCTTTCTCTGCGTCCATATAAGCGTTCATATATATGACTCTAGTACTTCTTCCAAACTGGAGTTAGTATACCTACAAACCGGCACCCCAATTTACCTTTCTCTGAGTGAATGAAGCGTATCCATGTATGCCTCTTTCACTTCATCCAAATTAGAGTTTAGCGGCTTACAAACCACCTCCTGTGAGTTGCTTTCTCTAGGTGACTGTAAACTTTCCTATATAAGACTTTCGAACTTCTTCCAAACTACAGTTTAGCATGCCAACAATACAGCGTCCCATCGTTGATTTCTCTGAGTCAACATAAGCGTTCCCATATATGACTCTCACTCTTTTTCCAAAATAGAATTTAGCAGACCTACACACCAGCCCCCGATTGTTCCTTTCTCTAAATGACTCTAATTTTCCCCAGATATGACTCTCGAACTTCCTCCAAACTACAGATTATGATGATTACATACGCCACTCCACAGTTGCTTTCTCTGCGTGAATGTAACCGTTCATATATGACTCTCCTACTTCTTCGAACTACAGTTGTTATTCCTACAAACCACCACGACAAAGTTCTTTCTCTGAGTGAATGCAAGCGTTCTCACACATCATCCAAATTACAGTTTAGTAGACCTACCAACAAACTACAGAGAGTTGTTTTCTCTGTGTCACTGTAATCTTTCCTATATAAGGCTCTCGAACTTCTTCCAAACCACAGTTTAGCATGCCAACAAAATACGACCACAGAGTTGCTTTCTCTGCGTGAATGTAAGCATTCGTATATATGACTCTCCTACTTCCTCCAAAATACAGTTTAGAATGCTTACAAACCACCACCCAAACGTTGCGTTCTCTCAGTGAATGTAAGCGTTCCCATGTTTGACTCTCACAATTGCTGCTAAGTAGTGTTTAGAGGCTTGTAAACTGTCCCGAGTGTTGCTTTCTCTAGGTGACTGTAAGCTATCCTATATAACACTCTCGAACACCTTCCAAACTGCAGTTTAGCATCCCCACAACACATCACCCCATAGTTTCTTTCTCTGCATGAATGTAAGCGTTTGTATATGACTCTGGTACGTCTTTCAAAATACAATTTAGCAGACCTAAAAATCACCCGCCAAGAGTTGCTTTCTCTAAGTGACTGTCAACTTTCGAACTTCTTCTAATCTATAGTTTAGCATGCCTGCACTACAGCACCCCGTATTTGCTTTCTCTGTGTTAATGTAAGCGTTAGTATTTGTCTCTCGTACCTCTTCCAAAGTAGAGTTTAGTATGCTCAAAAACGGCCACCCCAACGTTGCTTTCTCTGAGTGAATGTAAGCGTTCCTGTATATGATTCGAACACTTCATTGAAAATAGAGTTTAGCAGGCCTACGAACCACCCCCAGAGAGTTGCTTTCTGTAAATGACTGTAAGCTTTCCAGATATGACTCTCGAACATCCTCCAATCTATCGTTTAGTAGGCATACAAACATCACTCCATAGTTGCTTTCTCTGCATGAATGTAAGCGTTCCTATATATGATTCTCGTCCTTCTTCCAAACTAGAGTTTAGTATGCCTACAAACCACAACCCCATCGTTGATTTCTCCGAGTGAATGTACCCAGTCCCCCATATGATTCTCCCCCTTCTTCCAAAGTAGAGTTTTGCAGGCCTACAAACCATCCCCCGAAAGTTGGTTTCTATAAATGACGGTACGCTTTCCTATATATTACTCTTTAACTTCTTGCAAAATAGAGATTAGCGTGGCTACAAAAAAGCCACCCCATAATTGCTTTCTCTGCATGAATGTAAGCGTTCCCATATATCATTCTCCTACTTCTTCCAAACTAGAGTTCAGTATGCCTACAAACGACCACACCATCGTTGCTTTCTCTGAGTGAATGTAAGCCTTCCCATATATGACTCTCACTCCGAAACCAAAATAGAGTTTAGCACGCCTACATTCCACACCCAGAGATTTGCTTTAAGCGACTCTAAGCTTTCTTATATGTGATTCTCAAACTTCGTCCAAACTAGAGTTTAGCATGCCTAGAAAACACCACCCCAGAGTTGCTTTCTCTGCATGAATGTAAGCGTTTGAATATATGACTCTGGTATTTCTTTCAAAATACAATTCAGCAGACCGAAAAATGAACCGCCGAGAGTTGCTTTCTCTAAGTGACTGTCTGCTTTCGAACTTCTTCCAAACTATATTTTAGCAGGCCTACAAAACACCACCCCATAGTTGCTTTCTCTGCGTCCATATAAGCGTTCATATATATGACTCTAGTACTTCTTCCAAACTGGAGTTAGTATACCTACAAACCGGCACCCCAATTTACCTTTCTCTGAGTGAATGAAGCGTATCCATGTATGCCTCTTTCACTTCATCCAAATTAGAGTTTAGCGGCTTACAAACCACCTCCTGTGAGTTGCTTTCTCTAGGTGACTGTAAACTTTCCTATATAAGACTCTCGAACTTCTTCCAAACTACAGTTTAGCATGCCAACAATACAGCGTCCCATCGTTGATGTCTCTGAGTCAACATAAGCGTTCCCATATATGACTCTCACTCTTCTTCCAAAATAGAATTTAGCAGACCTACACACCAGCCCCCGATTGTTCCTTTCTCTATGTGACTCTAATTTTCCCCAGATATGACTCTCGAACTTCCTCCAAACTACAGATTATGATGATTACATACGCCACCCCACAGTTGCTTTCTCTGCCTGAATGTAACCGTTCATATATGACTCTCCTACTTCTTCGAACTACAGTTGTTATTCCTACAAACCACTACGACAAAGTTCTTTCTCTGAGTGAATGCAAGCGTTCTCACACTTCATCCAAATCACAGTTTAGCAGACCTACCAAGAAACTACAGAGAGTTGTTTTCTCTGTGTCACTGTAATCTTTCCTATATAAGGCTCTCGAACTTCTTCCAAACCACAGTTTAGCATGCCAACAAAATACGACCACAGAGTTGCTTTCTCTGCGTGAATGTAAGCATTCGTATATATGACTCTCCTACTTCCTCCAAAATACAGTTTAGAATGCTTAAAAACCAGCCACCCAAACGTTGCGTTCTCTGAGTGAATGTAAGCGTTCCCATGTTTGACTCTCACAATTGCTGCTAATTAGTGTTTAGAGGCTTGTAAAGCTGTCCCGAGTGTTGCTTTCTCTAGGTGACTGTAAGCTATCCTATATAACACTCTCGAACACCTTCCAAACTGCAGTTTAGCATCCCCACAACACATCACCCCATAGTTTCTTTCTCTGCATGAATGTAAGCGTTTGTATATGACTCTGGTACGTCTTTCAAAATACAATTTAGCAGACCTAAAAATCACCCGCCAAGAGTTGCTTTCTCTAAGTGACTGTCAGCTTTCGAACTTCTTCTAATCTATAGTTTAGCATGCCTGCACTACAGCACCCCGTATTTGCTTTCTCTGTGTTAATGTAAGCGTTCGTATTTATGTCTCTTGTACCTCTTCCAAAGTAGAGTTTAGTATGCTCACAAACGGCCACCCCAACGTTGCTTTCTCTGAGTGAATGTAAGCGTTCCTGTATATGATTTTAACACTTCTTTGAAAATAGAGTTTAGCAGGCCTACGAACCACCCCCCGAGAGTTTCTTTCTCTAAATGACTGTAAGCTTTCCAGATATGACTCTCGAACATCCTCCAAACTATAGTTTAGTAGGCATACACACATCACTCCATAGCTGGTTTGTCTGCGTGAATGTAACCGTTCATATATATGACTTTCCTACTTCTTCCGAACTACAATTAAGGCCACAAACTGCAACCCAAACCTTGCGTTCTGAGTGGATGTAAACCTTCCCATACTTGACTTTAAGAGTTGGTGCAAATTATCAGGCTTAGAAACCATCTCCCAAGAGTTGCTCTCTCTAGGTGACTGTAAGCTTTGCTATATAAGATTCTAAACTTCCTCCAAACTATAGTTTAGTAGGCATACAAACCTCACTCCATAGTTGCTTTCTCTGCATGAATGTAAGCGTTCCTATATATGATTCTCGTACTTTCTCCAAACTAGAGTTTAGTATGCCTACAAAACACAACCCCATCCTCGATTTCTCTGAGTCAATGTACGTGGTCCCCAATATGACTCTCCCACTTCTTCCAAAGTAGAGTTTTGCAGGCCTACAAACCATCCCCCGAAAGTTGGTTTCTATAAATGAGTGTACGCTTTCCTATATAACTTCTTCCAAACTAGAGATTAGCATGGGTACAAAAAAGCCACCCCATAATTGCTTTCTCTGCATGAATGTAAGCGTTCCCATATATCATTTTCTTACTTCTTCCAAACTAGAGTTTAGTATGCCTACAAACCACCACACCATCGTTGCTTTCTCTGAGTGAATGTAACCCTTTCCATATATGACTCTCAATCTAAACCAAAATAGAGTTTAGCACGCCTACATTCCACACCCAGAGATTTGCTTTCTCTAAGTGACTCTAAGCTTTCTTATATGTGATTCTCAAACTTTGTCCAAACTAGAGTTTAGCACGCCTAGAAAACACCACCCCACAGTTCCTTTCTCTGCATGAATGTAAGCGTTTGAATATATGACTCTGGTACTTCTTTCAAAATACAATTTAGCAGACCTAAAAATCCACCGCCAAGAGTTGCTTTCTCTAAGTGACTGTCTGCTTTCGAACTTCTTCCAAACTATATTTTAGCAGGCCTACAAAACACCACCCCATAGTTGCTTTCTCTGCGTCCATATAAGCGTTCATATATATGACTCTAGTACTTCTTCCAAACTGGAGTTAGTATACCTACAAACCGGCACCCCAATTTACCTTTCTCTGAGTGAATGAAGCGTATCCATGTATGCCTCTTTCACTTCATCCAAATTAGAGTTTAGCGGCTTACAAACCACCTCCTGTGAGTTGCTTTCTCTAGGTGACTGTAAACTTTCCTATATAAGACTTTCGAACTTCTTCCAAACTACAGTTTAGCATGCCAACAATACAGCGTCCCATCGTTGATTTCTCTGAGTCAACATAAGCGTTCCCATATATGACTCTCACTCTTTTTCCAAAATAGAATTTAGCAGACCTACACACCAGCCCCCGATTGTTCCTTTCTCTAAATGACTCTAATTTTCCCCAGATATGACTCTCGAACTTCCTCCAAACTACAGATTATGATGATTACATACGCCACTCCACAGTTGCTTTCTCTGCGTGAATGTAACCGTTCATATATGACTCTCCTACTTCTTCGAACTACAGTTGTTATTCCTACAAACCACCACGACAAAGTTCTTTCTCTGAGTGAATGCAAGCGTTCTCACACATCATCCAAATTACAGTTTAGTAGACCTACCAACAAACTACAGAGAGTTGTTTTCTCTGTGTCACTGTAATCTTTCCTATATAAGGCTCTCGAACTTCTTCCAAACCACAGTTTAGCATGCCAACAAAATACGACCACAGAGTTGCTTTCTCTGCGTGAATGTAAGCATTCGTATATATGACTCTCCTACTTCCTCCAAAATACAGTTTAGAATGCTTACAAACCACCACCCAAACGTTGCGTTCTCTCAGTGAATGTAAGCGTTCCCATGTTTGACTCTCACAATTGCTGCTAAGTAGTGTTTAGAGGCTTGTAAACTGTCCCGAGTGTTGCTTTCTCTAGGTGACTGTAAGCTATCCTATATAACACTCTCGAACACCTTCCAAACTGCAGTTTAGCATCCCCACAACACATCACCCCATAGTTTCTTTCTCTGCATGAATGTAAGCGTTTGTATATGACTCTGGTACGTCTTTCAAAATACAATTTAGCAGACCTAAAAATCACCCGCCAAGAGTTGCTTTCTCTAAGTGACTGTCAACTTTCGAACTTCTTCTAATCTATAGTTTAGCATGCCTGCACTACAGCACCCCGTATTTGCTTTCTCTGTGTTAATGTAAGCGTTAGTATTTGTCTCTCGTACCTCTTCCAAAGTAGAGTTTAGTATGCTCAAAAACGGCCACCCCAACGTTGCTTTCTCTGAGTGAATGTAAGCGTTCCTGTATATGATTCGAACACTTCATTGAAAATAGAGTTTAGCAGGCCTACGAACCACCCCCAGAGAGTTGCTTTCTGTAAATGACTGTAAGCTTTCCAGATATGACTCTCGAACATCCTCCAATCTATCGTTTAGTAGGCATACAAACATCACTCCATAGTTGCTTTCTCTGCATGAATGTAAGCGTTCCTATATATGATTCTCGTCCTTCTTCCAAACTAGAGTTTAGTATGCCTACAAACCACAACCCCATCGTTGATTTCTCCGAGTGAATGTACCCAGTCCCCCATATGATTCTCCCCCTTCTTCCAAAGTAGAGTTTTGCAGGCCTACAAACCATCCCCCGAAAGTTGGTTTCTATAAATGACGGTACGCTTTCCTATATATTACTCTTTAACTTCTTGCAAAATAGAGATTAGCGTGGCTACAAAAAAGCCACCCCATAATTGCTTTCTCTGCATGAATGTAAGCGTTCCCATATATCATTCTCCTACTTCTTCCAAACTAGAGTTCAGTATGCCTACAAACGACCACACCATCGTTGCTTTCTCTGAGTGAATGTAAGCCTTCCCATATATGACTCTCACTCCGAAACCAAAATAGAGTTTAGCACGCCTACATTCCACACCCAGAGATTTGCTTTAAGCGACTCTAAGCTTTCTTATATGTGATTCTCAAACTTCGTCCAAACTAGAGTTTAGCATGCCTAGAAAACACCACCCCAGAGTTGCTTTCTCTGCATGAATGTAAGCGTTTGAATATATGACTCTGGTATTTCTTTCAAAATACAATTCAGCAGACCGAAAAATGAACCGCCGAGAGTTGCTTTCTCTAAGTGACTGTCTGCTTTCGAACTTCTTCCAAACTATATTTTAGCAGGCCTACAAAACACCACCCCATAGTTGCTTTCTCTGCGTCCATATAAGCGTTCATATATATGACTCTAGTACTTCTTCCAAACTGGAGTTAGTATACCTACAAACCGGCACCCCAATTTACCTTTCTCTGAGTGAATGAAGCGTATCCATGTATGCCTCTTTCACTTCATCCAAATTAGAGTTTAGCGGCTTACAAACCACCTCCTGTGAGTTGCTTTCTCTAGGTGACTGTAAACTTTCCTATATAAGACTCTCGAACTTCTTCCAAACTACAGTTTAGCATGCCAACAATACAGCGTCCCATCGTTGATGTCTCTGAGTCAACATAAGCGTTCCCATATATGACTCTCACTCTTCTTCCAAAATAGAATTTAGCAGACCTACACACCAGCCCCCGATTGTTCCTTTCTCTAAATGACTCTAATTTTCCCCAGATATGACTCTCGAACTTCCTCCAAACTACAGATTATGATGATTACATACGCCACCCCACAGTTGCTTTCTCTGCCTGAATGTAACCGTTCATATATGACTCTCCTACTTCTTCGAACTACAGTTGTTATTCCTACAAACCACTACGACAAAGTTCTTTCTCTGAGTGAATGCAAGCGTTCTCACACTTCATCCAAATCACAGTTTAGCAGACCTACCAAGAAACTACAGAGAGTTGTTTTCTCTGTGTCACTGTAATCTTTCCTATATAAGGCTCTCGAACTTCTTCCAAACCACAGTTTAGCATGCCAACAAAATACGACCACAGAGTTGCTTTCTCTGCGTGAATGTAAGCATTCGTATATATGACTCTCCTACTTCCTCCAAAATACAGTTTAGAATGCTTAAAAACCAGCCACCCAAACGTTGCGTTCTCTGAGTGAATGTAAGCGTTCCCATGTTTGACTCTCACAATTGCTGCTAATTAGTGTTTAGAGGCTTGTAAAGCTGTCCCGAGTGTTGCTTTCTCTAGGTGACTGTAAGCTATCCTATATAACACTCTCGAACACCTTCCAAACTGCAGTTTAGCATCCCCACAACACATCACCCCATAGTTTCTTTCTCTGCATGAATGTAAGCGTTTGTATATGACTCTGGTACGTCTTTCAAAATACAATTTAGCAGACCTAAAAATCACCCGCCAAGAGTTGCTTTCTCTAAGTGACTGTCAGCTTTCGAACTTCTTCTAATCTATAGTTTAGCATGCCTGCACTACAGCACCCCGTATTTGCTTTCTCTGTGTTAATGTAAGCGTTCGTATTTATGTCTCTTGTACCTCTTCCAAAGTAGAGTTTAGTATGCTCACAAACGGCCACCCCAACGTTGCTTTCTCTGAGTGAATGTAAGCGTTCCTGTATATGATTTTAACACTTCTTTGAAAATAGAGTTTAGCAGGCCTACGAACCACCCCCCGAGAGTTTCTTTCTCTAAATGACTGTAAGCTTTCCAGATATGACTCTCGAACATCCTCCAAACTATAGTTTAGTAGGCATACACACATCACTCCATAGCTGGTTTGTCTGCGTGAATGTAACCGTTCATATATATGACTTTCCTACTTCTTCCGAACTACAATTAAGGCCACAAACTGCAACCCAAACCTTGCGTTCTGAGTGGATGTAAACCTTCCCATACTTGACTTTAAGAGTTGGTGCAAATTATCAGGCTTAGAAATCATCTCCCAAGAGTTGCTCTCTCTAGGTGACTGTAAGCTTTGCTATATAAGATTCTAAACTTCCTCCAAACTATAGTTTAGTAGGCATACAAACCTCACTCCATAGTTGCTTTCTCTGCATGAATGTAAGCGTTCCTATATATGATTCTCCTACTTTCTCCAAACTAGAGTTTAGTATGCCTACAAAACACAACCCCATCCTCGATTTCTCTGAGTCAATGTACGTGGTCCCCAATATGACTCTCCCACTTCTTCCAAAGTAGAGTTTTGCAGGCCTACAAACCATCCCCCGAAAGTTGGTTTCTATAAATGAGTGTACGCTTTCCTATATAACTTCTTCCAAACTAGAGATTAGCATGGGTACAAAAAAGCCACCCCATAATTGCTTTCTCTGCATGAATGTAAGCGTTCCCATATATCATTTTCTTACTTCTTCCAAACTAGAGTTTAGTATGCCTACAAACCACCACACCATCGTTGCTTTCTCTGAGTGAATGTAACCCTTTCCATATATGACTCTCAATCTAAACCAAAATAGAGTTTAGCACGCCTACATTCCACACCCAGAGATTTGCTTTCTCTAAGTGACTCTAAGCTTTCTTATATGTGATTCTCAAACTTTGTCCAAACTAGAGTTTAGCACGCCTAGAAAACACCACCCCACAGTTCCTTTCTCTGCATGAATGTAAGCGTTTGAATATATGACTCTGGTACTTCTTTCAAAATACAATTTAGCAGACCTAAAAATCCACCGCCAAGAGTTGCTTTCTCTAAGTGACTGTCTGCTTTCGAACTTCTTCCAAACTATATTTTAGCAGGCCTACAAAACACCACCCCATAGTTGCTTTCTCTGCGTCCATATAAGCGTTCATATATATGACTCTAGTACTTCTTCCAAACTGGAGTTAGTATACCTACAAACCGGCACCCCAATTTACCTTTCTCTGAGTGAATGAAGCGTATCCATGTATGCCTCTTTCACTTCATCCAAATTAGAGTTTAGCGGCTTACAAACCACCTCCTGTGAGTTGCTTTCTCTAGGTGACTGTAAACTTTCCTATATAAGACTTTCGAACTTCTTCCAAACTACAGTTTAGCATGCCAACAATACAGCGCCCCATCGTTGATTTCTCTGAGTCAACATAAGCGTTCCCATATATGACTCTCACTCTTTTTCCAAAATAGAATTTAGCAGACCTACACACCAGCCCCCGATTGTTCCTTTCTCTAAATGACTCTAATTTTCCCCAGATATGACTCTCGAACTTCCTCCAAACTACAGATTATGATGATTACATACGCCACTCCACAGTTGCTTTCTCTGCGTGAATGTAACCGTTCATATATGACTCTCCTACTTCTTCGAACTACAGTTGTTATTCCTACAAACCACCACGACAAAGTTCTTTCTCTGAGTGAATGCAAGCGTTCTCACACATCATCCAAATTACAGTTTAGTAGACCTACCAAGAAACTACAGAGAGTTGTTTTCTCTGTGTCACTGTAATCTTTCCTATGTAAGGCTCTCGAACTTCTTCCAAACCACAGTTTAGCATGCCAACAAAATACGACCACAGAGTTGCTTTCTCTGCGTGAATGTAAGCATTCGTATATATGACTCTCCTACTTCCTCCAAAATACAGTTTAGAATGCTTACAAACCACCACCCAAACGTTGCGTTCTCTGAGTGAATGTAAGCGTTCCCATGTTTGACTCTCACAATTGATGCAAATTAGAGTTTAGCACGCTTAGAAACAATCTGCCGAGAGTTACTTTCTCTAGGTGACTGTAAGCTTTCTTATATAAGACTCGCGAACTTCTTCCAAACTACACTTTAGCATCCCAACGAAACACTGCCCTATCGTTGATTTCTCTGAGTGAACATAAGCGTTCCCACATATGAATTTCACTCTTCTTCCAAAATAGAATTTAGCAGATCTACAAAACGGCCCCCGATTGTTGCTTTCTCTAAGTGACTGCAATTTTCCCCAGATATGACTCTCGAACTTCCTCCAAAGTATAGACTAACATGCGTACATACACCATCCAACAGTTTCTTTCTCTGAGTGAATGTAACCGTTCATACATATGACTCTCCTACTTCTTAGGGTAAAGGTTAAGCGTTAGGGTTAAGGATTAGTGATTAGGGTTTTTGGTTAGTGTTAGGGTTAGCGGTTAGGAGTTAGTGTTTTATGAAGGGGTATGGTTAGAATTAGAATTGGGGTTAGAGTTAGGGTGAGGTATAGGGGTTAGGTTTAGGGTAAAAGGATAGGATTAGGGTTACGTGTTGGGCTTAGGTTTAGGGTTAAAGTTTACTGCTAGGGTAAGGGATAGGGTTCAGGGTTAGCTTTAGGGGTTCTGGATAGGGTTAGGTGTTAGGTTAGTGTTAGGGTTAGGTCTAGTCGTGAGGGTAAGGTTTAGGGTTAGCTTTAAGAGCTAGGGTTAGGTTTAATGGTTAGGATTAGGATTAGGGTTAAGGATTAGGGTAAGGCTTAGGGGTTAGGGTGAAGGGTTAGGGTCAAGGGTTAGGGTTTTTGTTAGGCATAGCGTTGGGGTTAGAAGTAAGGGTTACTGTCAGTGTTAGGGTTGTAGGTAGGGTTACGGTTAGGGTTAGCGGTTTAGAATTAGGGTTAGGGATTAGGTGTCACAGTGATGACTAGGAGATAGGGTTAGAA
>NW_027182838.1:132500-140000 GCF_041146395.1 Eulemur rufifrons | reverse complement strand
AAGGATGAAGTTTAGTGTTAGGGTGAGGGCTTAGGGTTAGGGATTAGGGTTAGGGTTAAATGTTACTCTTAGGTTTAACGGTTACACTTTGGTTTAGGGTTGAGGTTTACGGTTAGGGTTAAGATGAGGGGTTAGTGTTTGGTACAGGGTTAGGGTTAAGTGTTAGGTTTAGGGTTGAAGATTAGGATTAGGGTTAGGATTAAAGGTTAGCGTGAGAGTTAACGCTTAGGGTTAAGGTTAAGGGTTAGGGTTTAGGGTTAGTGTTGGGGTTAGGTTTAGTTGTAGGGTTAGAGTTATGTGCTATGGTTTGTGTTAGAGGTTAAGGTTAGGTTTACTGGTCACGGTTAGGGTTAGGTTTAGGGGTTTGCGTTAGGGTTAGGGTTAAGGGATAGGATTACGGTTAAGTGTTGGGCTTAGGGTTAGGGTTTAGTGTTAGTGTTATCATTAAGGATTAGGGTTAGGGTCAGGGTTAAATGCTTGGGTGCGGGTAATGGTTGGGGTCAGGGTTAAGGTTCACGGATAGGGTTAGTGTTAAGGGTTACGGGTAGGTTTAGGGTTCAGGGTTAGAGTTAGCATTAGGGCTTAAGGTTAGGATTAGGCGGTAGGTTCGATTTAGGGTTAGATCTAGGCGTTAGGGTAAGGGCTAGCGTTAGGGTTAAGAGATAGGGTTAGGTTTAATGCTTAGGATTAGGGTTAGGGTTTGGGGTTAAGTAACTGTTAGGGGTTAGGTTTAAGGATCCAAGGTTAGGGTTATTTTTAGCTGTAGTGTTAGGGTTAGGTATAAGGGATCTCATTAGCATTAAGGGTCTTCCTTACTGTAGGCTTAAGGGTTAGGCTTAGAGTTAAAGGTTAAGGTTAGGGTCAGTGTTAAGATTTAGGGTGAGGGTTAACGGTTAGGGTAAAGGTTAAGTGTTAGGGTTAGGGATTAGTGATTAGGGTTTTTGGTTAGTGTTAGGTTAGCGGTTAGTGTTTTATGAAGGGGTATGGTTAGAATTAGGATTGGGGTTAAGTTAGGGTGAGGTATAGGGGTTAGGTTTAGGGGTTAGTTTTAGGGTAAAAGGATAGGATTAGGGTTTCGGGTTGGGCTTAGGTTTAGGGTTAAAGTTACTGCTAGGGTTAGCGATAGGGTTCAGGGTTAGCTTTAGGAGTTCTGGTGAGGGTTAAGTGTTAGGTTAGTGTCAGGGTTAGGTCTAGTCGTGAGGGTAAGGTTTAGGGTTAGCTTTAAGAGCTAGGGTTAGGTTTAATGGTTAGGATTAGGATTAGGGTTAAGGGTTAGGGAAAGGCTTAGGGGTTAGGGTGAAGGGTTAGGGTCAAGGGTTAGGGTTTTTGTTAGGCATAGCGTTGGGGTTAGATGTAAGGTTTACTGTCAGTGTTAGGGTTGTAGGTAGGGTTACGGTTAGGGTTAGCGGTTTAGAATTAGGGTTAGGGATTAGGTGTCACAGTGATGACTAGGAGATAGGGTTAGAATTATGGGATAGGGGTTGTTCTCAGGAAATGGGTTATGCATTAACGTTAGGATAAGAGGTTAAAGTTAGGCGCACGGTGAGGTTTACGTGTTAAGGGGAGAAATAGGAACAGGGTTGGGTGTTATGTTCAGGGTTAGGGTTATCTGTTAAAGGTATTGTTTATGCTTAGCGCACGGGCCCTGTCTGCATTGGGCGGGCGGGGGGAGTTTAGGGGGCTGGGATTGTACCCGGGAACCCACTCTATCATACTCTGGGTATGGGCCCGTGGGTTTCATGCAGGACGCAGTGGTAGAGCCTCCTTTCACGCATGGCATGGGAGGATTGCAGGCTTTCCAAACTCTAAGAAAGCAAGAAGTCTGAGAATTAGATTTAGGTTTAGGATTATGGTTAGGGTTAAGGATGAAGTTTAGTGTTAGGGTGAGGGCTTAGGGTAAGGGATTAGGGTTAGGGTTAAAGGTTACCCTTAGGTTTAACGGTTACACTTTGGATTAGGGTTGAGGTTTACGGTTAGGGTTAAGATGAGGGGTTAGGGTTTGGTACAGGGTTAGGGTTAAGTGTTAGGTTTAGGGTTGAAGATTAGGATTAGGGTTAGGATTAAAGGTTAGCGTGAGAGTTAACGCTTAGGGTTAAGGTTAAGAGTTAGGGTTTAGGGTTAGGGTTAGGGTTAGTTTTAGAGTTAGAGTTATGTGCTATGGTTTATGTTAGAGTTTAGGGTTAGGTTTACTGGTCACGGCTAGGGTTAGGTTTAGGGGGTAGCATTAGGGTTAGGCTTATGGTTAGGGTTAAGGGATAGGATTAGGGATAAGTGTTGGGCTTAGGGTTAGGGTTTAGTGTTAGGGTTATCATTAAGGATTAGGGGTAGGGTCAGGGTTAAATGCTTGGGTGCGGGTAATGGTTAGGGTCAGGGTTAAGGTTCACGGATAGGGTTAGTGTTAAGGGTTACGGGTAGGTTTAGGGTTCAGGGTTAGAGTTAGCATTAGGGCTTAAGGTTAGGGTTAGGCGGTAGGTTAGATTTAGGGTTAGAACTACGTGTTAGGGTAAGGGCTAGCGTTAGGGTTAAGAGATAGGGTTAGGTTTAATGCTTAGGATTAGGGTTAGGGTTTGGGGTTAAAGTAAGTGTTAGGGGTTAGATTTCAGGATCAAAGGTTAGGGTTATTTTTAGCTGTAGTGTTAGGGTTAGGGATAAGGGATCCCATTAGCATTAAGGGTCTTCCTTACTGTAGGGTTAAGGGTTAGGCTTAGAGTTAAAGGTTAAGGTTAGGGTCAGTGTTAAGATTTAGGGTGAGGGTTAACGGTTAGGGTAAAGGTTAAGCGTTAGGGTTAGGGATTAGTGATTAGGGATTTTGGTTAGTGTTAGGGTTAGCGGTTAGGAGTTAGTGTTTTATGAAGGGGTATGGTTAGAATTAGGATTGGGGTTAGAGTTAGGGTGAGGTATAGGGGTTAGGTTTAGGGGTTAGTTTTAGGGTAAAAGGATAGGATTAGGGTTACGGGTTGGGCTTAGCTTTAGGGTTAAAGTTTACTGCTAGGGTTAGGGATAGGGTTCAGGCTTAGCTTTAGGGGTTCTGCTTAGTGTTAGCTGTTAGGTTAGTGTCAGGGTTAGGTCTAGTCGTGAGGGCAAGGTTCAGGATTATCTTTAAGAGCTAGGGTTAGGTTTAATGGTTAGGATTAGGATTAGGGTTAAGGGTTAGGGTAAGGCTTAGGGGTTAAGGTGCAGGGTTAGGGTTTTGTTAGGCATAGCGTTGGGGTTAGAAGTAAGGGTTACTGTCAGTGTTAGGGATGTAGGTAGGGTTACGGTTAGGGTTAGCGGTTTAGAATTAGGGTTAGGGATTAGGTGTCACAGTGATGACTAGGAGATAGGGTTAGAATTATGGGATAGGGGTTGTTCTCAGGAAATGGGTTATGCATTAACGTTAGGATAAGAGGTTAAAGTTAGGCGCACGATGAGGTTTACGTGTTAAGGGGAGAAATAGGAACAGGGTTGGGTGTTATGTTCACGGTTAGGGTTATCTGTTAAAGGTATTGTTTATGCTTAGCGCACGGGCCCTGTCTGCATTAGGCGGGCGGGGGGGAGTTTTGGGGGCTGGGATTGTACCCGGGAACCCACTCTATCATACTCTGGGTATGGGTCCGTGGGTTTCATACAGGACACAGTGGTAGAGCCTCCTTTCACGCATGGCATGGGAGGATTGCAGGCTTTCTAAACTCTAAGAAAGCAAGAAGTCTGAGAATTAGATTTAGGGTTAGGATTCTGGTTAGGGTTAAGGATGAAGTTTAGTGTTAGGGTGAGGGCTTAGGGTTAGGGATTAGGGTTAGGGTTAAAGGTTACTCTTAGTTATAACGGTTACACTTTGGTTTAGGGTTGAGGTTTACGGTTAGGGTTAAGATGAGGGGTTAGGGTTTGGTACAGGGTTAGGGTTAAGTGTAAGGTTTAGGGTTGAAGATTAGGATTAGGGTTAGGATTATAGGATAGCGTGAGAGTTAACGCTTAGGGTTAAGGTTAAGAGTTAGGGTTTAGGGTTAGGTTTAGGGTTAGGGTTAGTTTTAGGGTTAGAGTTATGTGCTATGGTTTGTGTTAGAGGTTAGGGTTAGGTTTACTGGTGACGGTTACGGTTACGTTTAGGGGTTAGCATTAGGGTTAGGGTTAGGGTTAGGGTTAAGGGATAGGATTACGGTTAAGTGTTTGCCTTAGGGTTAGGGTTTAGTGTTAGGGTTATCATTAAGGACTAGGGGTAGGGTCAGGGTTAAATGCCTGGGTGCGGGTAATGGTTAGGGTCAATGTTAAGGTTCACGGATAGGGTTAGTGTTAAGGGTTACGGGTAGGTTTAGGGTTCAGGGTTAGAGTTAGCATTAGGGCTTAAGGTTAGGATTAGGCGGTAGGTTCGATTTAGGGTTAGATCTAGGCGTTCGCGTAAGGGCTAGCGTTAGGGTTAAGAGATAGGGTTAGGTTTATTGCTTAGGACTAGGGTTAGGGTTTGGGGTTAAAGTAAGTGTTAGGGGTTAGGTTTAAGGATGAAAGGTTACTGTTATTTTTAGCTGTAGTGTTAGGGTTACGGAAAAGGGATCCCATTAGCATTAAGGGTCTTCCTTACTGTAGGGTTAAGGGTTAGGGTTAGAGTTAAAGGTTAAGGTTAGGGTGAGTGTTAAGATTTAGGGTGAGGGTTAACGGTTAGGGTAAAGGTTAAGCGTTAGGGTTAGGGATTAGTGATTAGGGTTTTTCGTTAGTGTTAGGGTTAGCGGTTAGGAGTTAGTGTTTTATGAAGGGGTATGGTTAGAATTAGGATTGGGGTTAGAGTTAGGGTGAGGTATAGGGGTTAGGTTTAGGGGTTAGTTTTAGGGTAAAAGGATAGGATTAGGGTTACGGGTTGGGCTTAGGTTTAGGGTTAAAGTTTACTGCTAGGGTTAGGGATAGGGTTCAGGCTTAGCTTTAGGGGTTCTGCTTAAGGTTAGGTGTTAGGTTAGTGTCAGGGTTAGGTCTAGTCGTGAGGGCAAGGTTCAGGGTTATCTTTAAGAGCTAGGGTTAGGTTTAATGGTTAGGATTAGGATTAGGGTTAAGGGTTAGGGTAAGGCTTAGGGGTTAGGGTGCAGGGTTAGGGTTTTTGTTAGGCATAGCGTTGGGGTTAGAAGTAAGGGTTACTGTCAGTGTTAGGGTTGTAGGTAGGGTTACGGTTAGGGTTAGCGGTTTAGAATTAGGGTTAGGGATTAGGTGTCACAGTGATGACTAGGAGATAGGGTTAGAATTATGGGATAGGGGTTGTTCTCAGGAAATGGGTTATGCATTAACGTTAGGATAAGAGGTTAAAGTTAGGTGCACGGTGAGGTTTACGTGTTAAGGGGAGAAATAGGAACAGGGTTGGGTGTTATGTTCAGGGTTAGGGTTATCTGTTAAAGGTATTGTTTATGCTAAGCGCACGGGCCCTGTCTGCATTAGGCGGGCGGGGGGAGTTTAGGGGGCTGGGATTGTACCCGGGAACCCACTCTATCATACTCTGGGTATGGGCCCGTGGGTTTCATGCAGGACACAGTGGTAGAGCCTCCTTTCACGGATGGCATGGGAGGATTGCAGGCTTTCTAAACTCTAAGAAAGCAAGAAGTCTGAGAATTAGATTTAGGGTTAGGATTCTGGTTAGGGTTAAGGATGAAGTTTAGTGTTAGGGTAGGGCTTAGGGTTAGGGCTTAGGGTTAGGGTTAAAGGTTACTCTTAGGTTTAACGGTTACACTTTTTTTTAGGGTTGAGGTTTACGGTTAGGGTTAAGATGAGGGGTTAGGGTTTGGTACAGGGTTAGGGTTAAGTGTTAGGTTTAGGGTTGAAGATTAGGATGAGGGTTAGGATTAAAGGTTAGCGTGAGAGTTAACGCTTAGGGTTAAGCTTAAGAGTTAGGGGTTAGGGTTAGGTTTAGGGTTCGTTTTAGGGTTACAGTTATGTGTTAGGGTTTGTGTTAGACGTTAGGTTTAGGTTTGCTGGTCATGGTGAGGGTTACGTTTAGGGGTTAGCATTAGGGTTAGGGTTAAGGGACAGGATTAGGGTTAAGTGTTGGGAGTAGGGTGGGTTTAGTGTTAGGGTTATCATTAAGGATTAGGGGTAGGGTCAGGGTTAAATGCTTGGGTGCGGGTAATGGTTAGGGTCAGGGTTAAGGTTCACGGATAGGGTTAGTGTTAAGGGTTACGGGTAGGTTTAGGGTTCAGGGTTAGAGTTAGCATTAGGGCTTAAGGTTAGGATTAGGCGGTAGGTTCGATTTAGGGTTAGATCTAGGCATTAGGGTAAGGGCTAGCGTTAGGGTTAAGAGATAGGGTTAGGTTTAATGCCTAGGATTAGGGTTAGGGTTTGGGGTTAAAGTAAGTGTTAGAGGTTAGGTTTAAGGATCAAAGGTTAGGGTTACTTTTAGCTGTAGTGTTCGGGTTAGGGATAAGGGATCCCATTAGCATTAAGGGTCTTCCTTACTGTAGGGTTAAGGGTTAGGCTTAGAGTTAAAGGTTAAGGTTAGGGTCAGTGTTAAGATTTAGGGTGAGGGTTAACGGTTAGGGTAAAGGTTAAGCGTTAGGGTTAAGGATTAGTGATTAGGGTTTTTGGTTAGTGTTAGGGTTAGCGGTTAGGAGTTAGTGTTTTATGAAGGGGTATGGTTAGAATTAGGATTGGGGTTAGAGTTAGGGTGAGGTATAGGGGTTAGGTTTAGGGGTTAGTTTTAGGGTAAAAGGATAGGATTAGGGTTACGGGTTGGGCTTAGGTTTAGGGTTAAAGTTTACTGCTAGGGTTAGGGATAGGGTTCAGGCTTAGCTTTAGGGGTTCTGGTTAGGTTTAGGTGTTAGGTTAGTGTCAGGGTTAGGTCTAGTCGTGAGGGTAAGGTTTAGGGTTAGCTTTAAGAGCTAGGGTTAGGTTTAATGGTTAGGATTAGGATTAGGGTTAAGGGTTAGGGTAAGGCTTAGGGGTTAGGGTGAAGGGTTAGGGTCAAGGGTTAGGGTTTTTGTTAGGCATAGCGTTGGGGTTAGAAGTAAGGGTTACTGTCAGTGTCAGGGTTGTAGGTAGGGTTACGGTTAGGGTTAGCGGTTTAGAATTAGGGTTAGGGATTAGGTGTCACAGTGATGACTAGGAGATAGGGTTAGAATTATGGGATAGGGGTTGTTCTCAGGAAATGGGTTATGCATTAACGTTAGGATAAGAGGTTAAAGTTAGGCGCACGGTGAGGTTTACGTGTTAAGGGGAGAAATAGGAACAGGGTTGGGTGTTATGTTCAGGGTTAGGGTTATCTGTTAAAGGTATTGTT
The DNA here is from genome assembly GCF_041146395.1 of Eulemur rufifrons. NCBI lineage: Eukaryota > Metazoa > Chordata > Mammalia > Primates > Lemuridae > Eulemur > Eulemur rufifrons. The sequence continues at coordinate 132,775 of NW_027182838.1, read as the reverse complement.
TATGCTTAGCACACGGGCCCTGTGTGCATTGGGCGGTTGGGGGGAGTTTAGGGGGCTGGAATTGTACCCGGGAACCCACTCTATCATACTCTGGGTATGAGCCCGTGGGTTTCATGCAGGACGCAGAGGTAGAGCCTCCCTTCACGCATGGCATGGGAGGATTGCAGGATTTCTAAACTCTAAGAAAGCAAGAAGTCTGAGAATTAGATTTAGGGTTAGGATTATGGTTAGGGTTAAGGATGAAGTTTAGTGTTAGGGTGAGGGCTTAGGGTTAG
>NW_027182838.1:112500-117500 GCF_041146395.1 Eulemur rufifrons | reverse complement strand
TTGCAGGCTTTCTAAACTCTAAGAAAGTAAGAAGTCTGAGAATTAGATTTAGGGTTAGGATTATGGTTAGGGTTAAGGATGAAGTTTAGTGTTAGGGTGAGGGCTTAGGGTTAGGGATTAGGGTTAGGGGTAAAGGTTACTCTTAGGTTTAACGGTTACACTTTGGTTTAGGGTTGAGGTTTACGGTTAGGGTTAAGATGAGGGGTTAGGGTTTGGTACAGGGTTAGGGTTAAGTGTTAGGTTTAGGGTTGAAGATTAGGATTAGGGTTAGGATTAAAGGTTAGCGTGAGAGTTAACGCTTAGGGTTAAGGTTAAGAGTTAGGGTTTAGGGTTAGGGTTGGGGTTAGGTTTAGTTTTAGGGTTAGAGTTATGTGCTATGGTTTGTGTTAGAGGTTAAGGTTAGGTTTACTGGTCACGGTTAGGGTTACGTTTAGGGGTTTGCGTTAGGTTTAGGGTTCAGGGATAGGATTAGGGTTAAGTGTTGGGCTTAGGGTTAGGGTTTAGTGTTAGTGTTATCATTAAGGATTAGGGGTAGGGTCAGGGTTAAATGCTTGGGTGCGGGTAATGGTTAGGGTCAGGGTTAAGGTTCACGTATAGGTTTAGTGTTAAGGGTTACGGGTAGGTTTAGGGTTCAGGGTTAGAGTTAGCATTAGGGCTTAAGGTTAGGATTAGGCGGTAGATTCGATTTAGGGTTAGATCTAGGCGTTAGGGTAAGGGCTAGCGTTAGGGTTCAGAGATAGGGTTAGGTTTAATGCTTAGGATTAGGGTTAGGGTTTGGGGTTAAAGTAAGTGTTAGGGGTTAGGTTTAAGGATCCAAGGTTAGGGTTATTTTTAGCTGTAGTGTTAGGGTTAGGGATAAGGGATCCCATTAGCATTAAGGGTCTTCCTTACTGTAGGGTTAAGGGTTAGGCTTAGAGTTAAAAGTTAAGGTTAGGGTCAGTGTTAAGATTTAGGGTGAGGGTTAACGGTTAGGGTAAAGGTTAAGCGTTAGGGTTAGGGATTAGTGATTAGGGTTTTTGGTTAGTGTTAAGTAGCGGTAAGTGTTTTATGAAGGGGTATGGTTAGAATTAGGATTGGGGTTAGAGTTAGGGTGAGGTATAGGGGTTAGGTTTAGGGGTTAGTTTTAGGGTAAAAGGATAGGATTAGGGTTACGGGTTGGGCTTAGGTTTAGGGTTAAAGTTTACTGCTAGGGTTAGGGATAGGGTTCAGGGTTAGCTTTAGGGGTTCTGGTGAGGGTTAAGTGTTAGGTTAGTGTCAGGGTTAGGTCTAGTCGTGAGGGTAAGGTTTAGGGTTAGCTTTAAGAGCTAGGGTTAGGTTTAATGGTTAGGATTAGGATTAGGGTTAAGGGTTAGGGTAAGTCTTAGGGGTTAGGGTGAAGGGTTAGGGTCAAGGGTTAGGGTTTTTGTTAGGCATATCGTTGGGGTTAGAATTAAGGGTTACTGTCAGTGTTAGGGTTGTAGGTAGGGTTACGGTTAGGGATAGCGGTTTGGAATTAGTGTTAGGGATTAGGTGTCACAGTGATGACTAGGAGATAGGGTTAGAATTATGGGATAGGGGTTGTTCTCAGGAAATGGGTTATGCATTAACGTTAGGATAAGAGGTTAAAGTTAGGCGCACGGTGAAGTTTACGTGTTAAGGGGAGAAATAGGAACAGGGTTGGGTGTTATGTTCAGGGTTAGGGTTCTCTGTTAAAGGTATTGTTTATGCTTAACGCACGGGCCCTGTCGGCATTAGGCGGGCGGGGGGAGTTTAGGGGGCTGGGATTGTACCCGGGAACCCACTCTATCATACCCTGGGTATGGGCCCGTGGGTTTCATGCAGGACACAGTGGTAGAGCCTCCTTTCACGCATGGCATGGGAGGATTGCAGGCTTTCTAAACTCTAAGAGAGCAAGAAGTCTGAGAATTAGATTTAGGGTTAGGATTCTGGTTAGGGTTAAGGATGAAGTTTAGTGTTAGTGTGAGGGCTTAGGGTTAGGGATTAGGGTTAGGGTTAAAGGTTACTCTTAGGTTTAACGGTTACACTTTGGTTTAGGGTTGAGGTTTACGGTTAGGGTTGAGATGAGGGGTTAGGGTTTGGTACAGGGTTAGGGTTAAGTGTAAGGTTTAGGGTTGAAGATTAGGATTAGGGTTAGGATTATAGGATAGCGTGAGAGTTAACGCTTAGAGTTAAGGTTAAGAGTTAGGGTTTAGGGTTAGGTTTAGGGTTAGGGTTAGTTTTAGGGTTAGAGTTATGTGCTATGGTTTGTGTTAGAGGTTAGGGTTAGGTTTACTGGTGACGGTTACGGTTACGTTTAGGGGTTAGCATTAGGGTTAGGGTTAGGGTTAGGGTTAAGGGATAGGATTACGGTTAAGTGTTGGACTTAGGGTTAGGGTTTAGTGTTAGTGTTATCATTAAGGATTAGGGGTAGGGTCAGGGTTAAATGCCTGGGTGCGGGTAATGGTTAGGGTCAGGGTTAAGGTTCACGGATAGGGTTAGTGTTAAGGGTTACGGGTAGGTTTAGGGTTCAGGGTTAGAGTTAGCATTAGGGCTTAAGGTTAGGATTAGGCAGTAGGTTCGATTTAGGGTTAGATCTAGGCGTTCGGGTAAGGGCTAGCGTTAGGGTTAAGAGATAGGTGTAGGTTTAATGCTTAGGATTAGGGTTAGGGTTTGGGGTTAAAGTAAGTGTTAGGGGTTAGGTTTAAGGATGAAAGGTTACTGTTATTTTTAGCTGTAGTGTTAGGGTTACGGAAAAGGGATCCCATTAGCATTAAGGGTCTTCCTTACTGTAGGGTTAAGGGTTAGGCTTAGAGTTAAAGGTTAAGGTTAGGTTCAGTGTTAAGATTTAGGGTGAGGGTTAACGGTTAGGGTAAAGGTTAAGCATTAGGGTTAGGGATTAGTGATTAGGGTTTTTGGTTAGTGTTAGGGTTAGCGATTAGCAGTTAGTGTTTTATGAAGGGGTATGGTTAGAATTAGGATTGGGGTTAGAGTTAGGGTGAGGTATAGGGGTTAGGTTTAGGGGTTAGTTTTAGGGTAAAAGGATAGGATTAGGGTTACGGGTTGGGCTTAGGTTTAGGGTTAAAGTTTACTGCTAGGGTTAGGGATAGGGTTCAGGGTTAGCTTTAGGGGTTCTGCTTAGGGTTAGGTGTTAGGTTAGTGTCAGGGTTAGGTCTAGTCGTGAGGGCAAGGTTCAGGGTTATCTTTAAGAGCTAGGGTTAGGTTTAATGGTTAGGATTAGGATTAGGGTTAAGGGTTAGGGTAAGGCTTAGGGGTTAGGGTGCAGGGTTAGGGTTTTTGTTAGGCATAGCGTTGGGGTTAGAAGTAAGGGTTACTGTCAGTGTTAGGGTTGTAGGTAGGGTTACGGTTAGGGTTAGCGGTTTAGAATTAGGGTTAGGGATTAGGTGTCACAGTGATGACTAGGAGATAGGGTTAGAATTATGGGATAGGGGTTGTTCTCAGGAAATGGGTTATGCATTAACGTTAGGATAAGAGGTTAAAGTTAGGCGCACGGTGAAGTTTACGTGTTAAGGGGAGAAATAGGAACAGGGTTGGGTGTTATGTTCAGGGTTTGGGTTATCTGTTAAAGGTATTGTTTATGCTTAGCGCACGGGCCCTGTCTGCATTAGGCGGGCGGGGGGAGTTTAGGGGGCTGGGATTGTACCCGGGAACCCACTCTATCATACTCTGGGTATGGGCCCGTGGGTTTCATGCAGGACACAGTGGTAGAGCCTCCTTTCACGCATGGCATGGGAGGATTGCAGGCTTTCTAAACTCTAAGAAAGTAAGAAGTCTGAGAATTAGATTTAGGGTTAGGATTATGGTTAGGGTTAAGGATGAAGTTTAGTGTTAGTGTGAGGGCTTAGGGTTCGGGCTTAGGTTTAGGGTTAAAGGTTAGTCTTAGGTTTAACGGTTACACTTTGGTTTAGGGTTGAGGTTTACGGTTAGGGTTAAGATGAGGGGTTAGGGTTTCGTACAGGGTTAGGGTTAAGTGTTAGGTTTAGTGTTGAAGATTAGGATTAGGGTTAGGATTAAAGGTTAGCGTGAGAGTTAACGCTTAGTGTTAAGGTTAAGAGTTAGGGTTTAGGGTTAGTGTTGGGGTTAGGTTTAGTTTTAGGGTTAGAGTTATGTGCTATGGTTTGTGTTAGAGGTTAAGGTTAGGTTTACTGGTCACGGTTAGGGTTACGTTTAGGGGTTTGCGTTAGGGTTAGGGTTAAGGGATAGGATTAGGGTTAAGTGTTGGGCTTAGGGTTAGGGTTTAGTGTTAGGGTTATCATTAAGGATTAGGGGTAGGGTCAGGGTTAAATGCTTGGGTGCGGGTAATGGTTAGGGTCAGGGTTAAGGTTGACGGATAGGGTAAGTGTTAAGGGTTACGGGTAGGTTTAGGGTTCAGGGTTAGAGTTAGCATTAGGGCTTAAGGTTAGGATTAGGCGGTAGGTTAGATTTAGGGTTAGATCTAGGCGTTAGGGTAAGGACTAGCATTAGGGTTAAGAGATAGGGTTAGGTTTAATGCTTAGGATTAGGGTTAGGGTTTGGGGTTAAAGTAAGTGTTAGGGGTTAGGTTTAAGGATCAAAGGTTAGGGTTATTTTTAGCTGTAGTGTTAGGGTTAGGGATAAGGGATCCCATTAGCATTAAGGGTCTTCCTTACTGTAGGGTTAAGGGTTAGGCTTAGAGTTAAAGGTTAAGGTTAGGGTCAGTGTTAAGATTTAGGGTGAGGGTTAACGGTTAGGGTAAAGGTTAAGCGTTAGGGTTAGGGATTAGTGATTAGGGTTTTTGATTAGTGTTAGGGTTAGCGGTTAGGAGTTAGTGTTTTATGAAGGGGTATGGTTAGAATTAGGATTGGGGTTAGAGTTAGGGTGAGGTATAGGGGTTAGGTTTAGGGGTTAGTTTTAGGGTAAAAGGATAGGATTAGGGTTACGGGTTGGGCTTAGGTTTAGGGTTAAAGTTTACTGCTAGGGTTAGGGATAGGGTTCAGGGTAAGCTTTAGGTGTTCTGGTTAGGGTTAGGTGTTAGGTTAGTGTCA
>NW_027182838.1:85000-87500 GCF_041146395.1 Eulemur rufifrons | reverse complement strand
AAGTTTAGTGTTAGGGTGAGGGCTTAGGGTTAGGGATTAGGGTTAGGGTTAAAGGTTACTCTTAGGTTTAACGGTTACCCTTTGGTTTAGGGTTGAGGTTAACGGTTAGGGTTAAGATGAGGGGTTAGGGATTGAAACAGGGTTAGGGTTAAGTGTAAGGTTTAGGGTTGAAGATTAGGATTAGGGTTAGGATTATAGGATAGCGTGAGAGTTAACGCTTAGGGTTAAGGTTAAGAGTTAGGGTTTAGGGTTAGGGTTAGGGTTAGGGTTAGTTTTAGGGTTAGAGTTATGTGCTATGGTTTGTGTTAGAGGTTAGGGTTAGGTTTACTGGTGACGGTTAGGGTTACGTTTAGGGGTTTGCCTTAGGGTTAGGGTTAAGGGATAGGATTAGGGTTAAGTGTTGGGCTTAGGGTTAGGGTTTAGTGTTAGTGTTATCATTAAGGATTAGGGGTAGGGTCAGGGTTAAATGCTTGGGTGCGGGTAATGGTTAGGGTCAGGGTTAAGGTTCACGGATAGGGTTAGTGTTAAGGGTTACGGGTAGGTTTAGGGTTCAGGGTTAGAGTTAGCATTAGGGCTTAAGGTTAGGATTAGGCGGTAGGTTCGATTTAGGGTTAGATCTAGGCGTTAGGGTAAGGGCTAGCGTTAGGGTTCAGAGATAGGGTTAGGTTTAATGCTTAGGATTAGGGTTAGGGTTTGGGGTTAAAGTAAGTGTTAGGGGTTAGGTTTAAGGATCCAAGGTTACGGTTATTTTAAGCTGTAGTGTTAGGGTTAGGGATAAGGGATCCCATTAGCATTAAGGGTCTTCCTTACTGTAGGCTTAAGGGTTAGGCTTAGAGTTAAAGGTTAAGGTTAGGGTCAGTGTTAAGATTTAGGGTGAGGGTTAACGGTTAGGGTAAAGGTTAAGTGTTAGGGTTAGGGATTAGTGATTAGGGTTTTTGGTTAGTGTTAGGTTAGCGGTTAGTGTTTTATGAAGGGGTATGGTTAGAATTAGGATTGGGGTTAGAGTTAGGGTGAGGTATAGGGGTTAGGTTTAGGGGTTAGTTTTAGGGTAAAAGGATAGGATTAGGGTTACGGGTTGGGCTTAGGTTTAGGGTTAAAGTTTACTGCTAGGGTTAGGGATAGGGTTCAGGCTTAGCTTTAGGGGTTCTGCTTAGGGTTAGGTGTTAGGTTAGTGTCAGGGTTAGGTCTAGTCGTGAGGGCAAGGTTCAGGGTTATCTTTAAGAGCTAGGGTTAGGTTTAATGGTTAGGATTAGGATTAGGGTTAAGGGTTAGGGTAAGGCTTAGGGGTTAGGGTGCAGGGTTAGGGTTTTTGTTAGGCATAGCGTTGGGGTTAGAAGTAAGGGTTACTGTCAGTGTTAGGGTTGTAGGTAGGGTTACGGTTAGGGTTAGCGGTTTAGAATTAGGGTTAGGGATTAGGTGTCACAGTGATGACTAGGAGATAGGGTTAGAATTATGGGATAGGGGTTGTTCTCAGGAAATGGGTTATGCATTAACGTTAGGATAAGAGGTTAAAGTTAGGCGCACGGTGAGGTTTACGTGTTAAGGGGAGAAATAGGAACAGGGTTGGGTGTTATGTTCAGGGTTAGGGTTATCTGTTAAAGGTATTGTTTATGCTTAGCGCACGGGCCCTGTCTGCATTAGGCCGGCGGGGGGAGTTTAGGGGGCTGGGATTGTACCCGGGAACCCACTCTATCATACTCTGGGTATGGGCCCGTGGGTTTCATGCAGGACTCAGTGGTAGAGCCTCATTTCACGCATGGCATGGGAGGATTGCAGGCTTTCTAAACTCTAAGAAAGTAAGAAGTCTGAGAATGAGATTTAGGGTTAGGATTCTGGTTAGGGTTAAGGATGAAGTTTAGTGTTAGGGTGAGGGCTTAGGGTTAGGGATTAGGGTTAGGGTTAAAGGTTACTCTTAGGTTTAACGGTTACACTTTGGTTTAGGGTTGAGGTTTACGGTTAGGGTAAAGATGAGGGGTTAGGGTTTGGTACAGGGTTAGGGTTAAGTGTTAGGTTTAGGGTTGAAGATTAGGATTAGGGTTAGGATTAAAGGTTAGCGTGAGAGTTAACGCTTAGGGTTAAGGTTAAGAGTTAGGGTTTAGGGTTAGGGTTGGGGTTAGTTTTAGTTTTAGGGTTAGAGTTATGTGCTATGGTTTGTGTTAGAGGTTAAGGTTAGGTTTATTGGTCACGGTTAGGGTTACGTTTAGGGGTTTGCCTTAGGGTTAGGGTTAAGGGATAGGATTAGGGTTAAGTGTTGGGCTTAGGGTTAGGGTTTAGTGTTAGTGTTATCATTAAGGATTAGGGGTAGGGTCAGGGTTAAATGCTTGGGTGCGGGTAATGGTTAGGGTCAGGGTTAAGGTTCACGGATAGGGTTAGTGTTAAGGGTTACGGGTAGGTTTAGGGTTCAGGGTTAGAGTTAGCATTAGGGCTTAAGGTTAGGATTAGGCGGTAGGTTCGATTTAGGGTTAGATCTAGGCGTTAGGGTAAGGGCTAGCGTTAGGGT
>NW_027182838.1:75000-77500 GCF_041146395.1 Eulemur rufifrons | reverse complement strand
ATTAGGATTGGGGTTAGAGTTAGGGTGAGGTATAGGGGTTAGGTTTAGGGGTTAGTTTTAGGGTAAAAGGATAGGATTAGGGATACGGGTTGGGCTTAGGTTTAGGGTTAAAGTTTACTGCTAGGGTTAGGGATAGGGTTCAGGGTTAGCTTTAGGGGTTCTGGTTAGGGTTAGGTGTTAGGTTAGTGTCAGCGTTAGGTCTAGTCGTGAGGGTAAGGTTTAAGGTTAGCTTTAAGAGCTAGGGTTAGGTTTAATGGTTAGGATTAGGATTAGGGTTAAGGGTTAGGGTAAGGCTTAGGGGTTAGGGTGAAGGTTTAGGGTTTTTGTTAGGCATAGCGTTGGGGTTAGAAGTAAGGGTTACTGTCAGTGTCAGGGATGTAGGTAGGGTTACGGTTAGGGTTAGCGGTTTAGAATTAGGGTTAGGGATTAGGTGTCACAGTGATGACTAGGAGATAGGGTTAGAATTATGGGATAGGGGTTGTTCTCAGGAAATGGCTTATGCATTAACGTTAGGATAAGAGGTTAAAGTTAGGCGCACGGTGAGGTTTACGTGTTAAGGGGAGAAATAGGAACAGGGTTGGGTGTTATGTTCAGGGTTAGGGTTATCAGTTAAAGGTTTTGTTTATGCTTAGCGCACGGGCCCTGTCTGCATTGGGCGGACGGGGGAGTTTAGGGAGCTGGGATTGTACCCGGGAACCCACTCTATCATACTCTGGGTATGGGCCCGTGGGTTTCATGCAGGACACAGTGGTAGAGCCTCCTTTCACGCATGGCATGGGAGGATTGCAGGCTTTCTAAACTCTAAGAAAGCAAGAAGTCTGAGAATTAGATTTAGGGTTAGGATTATGGTTAGGGTTAAGGATGAAGTTTAGTGTTAGGGTGAGGGCTTAGGGTTAGGGCTTAGGGTTAGGGTTAAAGGTTACTCTTAGGTTTAACGGTTCCACTGTGGTTTAGGGTTGAGGTTTACGGTTAGGGTTAAGATGAGGGGTTAGGGTTTGGTACAGCGTTAGGGTTAAGTATTAGGTTTAGTGTTGAAGATAGGATTAGGGTTAGGATTAAAGGTTAGCGTGAGAGTTAACGCTTAGGGTTAAGGTTAAGAGTTAGGGTTTAGGGTTAGGTTTAGGGTTAGTGTTAGTTTTAGGGTTAGAGTTATGTGCTATGGTTTGTGTTAGCGGTTAGGGTTAGGATTACTGGTGACGGTTAGGGTTACGTTTAGGGGTTAGCATTAGGGTTAGGGTTAGGGTTAAGGGATAGGATTAGGGTTAAGTGTTGGGCTTAGGGTTAGGGTTTAGTGTTAGGGTTAGCATTAAGGATTAGGGTTAGGGTCAGGGTTAAATGCTTGGGTGCGGGTAATGGTTAGCGTCAGGGTTAAGGTTCACGGATAGGGTTAGTGTTAAGGGTTACGGGTAGATTTAGGGTTCAGGGTTAGAGTTAGCATTAGGACTTAAGTTTAGGATTAGGCGGTAGGTTAGATTTAGGGTTAGATCTAGGCGTTAGGGTAAGGGCTAGGGTTAGGGTTAAGAGATAGGGTTAGGTTTAATGCTTAGGATTAGGGTTAGGGTTTGGGGTTAAAGTAAGTGTTAGGGGTTAGGTTTAAGGATCCAAGGTTAGGGTTATTTTTAGCTGTAGTGTTAGGGTTAGGGAAAAGGGATCCCATTAGCATTAAGGATCTTCCTTACTGTAGGGTTAGGGTTAGGGTTAGGGTTAAAGGTTAAGGTTAGGGTCAGTGTTAAGATTTAGGGTGAGGGTTAACGGTTAGGGTAAAGGTTAAGCGTTAGGGTTAGGGATTAGTGATTAGGGATTTTGGTTAGTGTTAGTGTTAGCGATTAGGAGTTAGTGTTTTATGAAAGGGTATGGTTAGAATTAGGATTGGGGTTAGAGTTAGGGTGAGGTATAGGGGTTAGGTTTAGGGGTTAGTTTTAGCGTAAAAGGATAGGATTAGGGTTTCGGGTTGGGCTTAGGTTTAGGGTTAAAGTTTACTGCTAGAGTTAGGGATAGGGTTCAGGGTTAGCTTTAGGGGTTCTGGTTAGGGTTAGGTGTTAGGTTAGTGTCAGGGTTAGGTCTAGTCGTGAGGGTAAGGTTTAGGGTTAGTTTTAAGAGCTAGGGTTAGGTTTAATGGTTAGGATTAGGATTACGGTTAAGGGTTAGGGTAAGGCTTAGGGGTTAGGTTGAAGGGATAGGGTGCAGGGTTATGGTTTTTGTTAGGCATAGCGTTGGGGTTAGAAGTAAGGGTTACTGTCAGTGTTAGGGTTGTAGGTAGGGTTACGGTTAGGGTTAGCGGTTTAGAATTAGGGTTAGGGATTAGGTGTCACAGTGATGACTAGGAGATAGGGTTAGAATTATGGGATAGGGTTGTTCTCAGGAAATGGGTTATGCATTAACGTTAGGATAAGAGGTGCAAGTTAGGCGCACGGTGAAGTTTACGTGTTAAGGGGAGAAAGAGGAACAGGGTTGGGTGTTATGTTCAGGGTTAAGGTTATCTGTTAAAGGTATTGTTTAT
>NW_027182838.1:0-50000 GCF_041146395.1 Eulemur rufifrons | reverse complement strand
GGGTTAGGGATAAGGGATCCCATTAGCATTAAGGGTCTTCCTTACTGTAGGGTTAAGGGTTAGGCTTAGAGTTAAAGGTGAAGGTTAGGGTCAGTGTTAAGATTTAGGGTGAGGGTTAACGGTTAGGGTAAAGGTTAAGCGTTAGTGTTAGGGATTAGTGATTAGGGTTTTTGGTTAGTGTTAGGGTTAGCGGTTAGGAGATAGTGTTTTATGAAGGGGTATGGTTAGAATTAGGATTGGGGTTAGAGTTAGGGTGAGGTATAGGGGTTAGGTTTAGGGGTTAGTTCTAGGGTAAAAGGATAGGATTAGGGTTACGGTTTGGGCTTAGGTTTTGGGTTAAAGTTTACTGCTAGGGTTAGGGATAGGGTTCAGGGTTAGCTTTAGGGGTTCTGGTTAGGGTTAGGTGTTAGGTTAGTGTCAGGGTTAGGACTAGTCGTGAGGGTAAGGTTTAGGGTTAGCTTTAAGAGCTAGGGTTAGGTTTAATGGTTAGGATTAGGTTTAGGGTTAAGGGTTAGGGTAAGGTTTGGGGGTTAGGGTGAAGGGTTAGGGTCAAGGGTTAGGGTTTTTGTTAGGCATAGCGTTGGGGTTAGAAGTAAGGGTTACTGTCAGTGTTAGGGTTGTAGGTAAGATTACGATTAGGGTTAGCAGTTTAGAATTAGGGTTAGGGATTAGGTGTCACAGTGATGACTAGGAGATAGGGTTAGAATTATGGGATAGGGGTTGTTCTCAGGAAATGGGTTATGCATTAACGTTAGGATAAGAGGTTAAAGTTAGGCGCACGGTGAGCTTTACGTGTTAAGGGGAGAAATAGGAACAGGGTTGGGTGTTATGTTCAGGGTTAGGGTTATCTGTTAAAGGTATTGTTTATGCTTAGCGCACGGGCCCTGTCTGCATTAGGCGGGCGGGGGGAGTTTAGGGGGCTGGGATTGTACCCGGGAAGCCACTCTATCATACTCTGGGTATGGGCCCGTGGGTTTCATGCAGGACACAGTGGTAGAGCCTCCTTTCACGCATGGCATGGGAGGATTGCAGGCTTTCTAAACTCTAAGAAAGCAAGAAGTCTGAGAATTAGATTTAGGGTTAGGATTCTGGTTAGGGTTAAGGATGAAGTTTAGTGTTAGGGTGAGGGCTTAGGGTTAGGGATTAGGGTTAGGGTTAAAGGTTACTCTTAGGTTTAACGGTTACACTTTGGTTTAGGGATGAGGTTTAGGTTAGGGTTAAGATGAGGGGTTAGGGTTTGGTACAGGGTTAGGGTTAAGTGTTAGGTTTAGGGCTGAAGATTAGGATTAGGGTTAGGATTAAAGGTTAGCGTGAGAGTTAACGCTTAGGGTTAAGGTTAAGAGTTAGGGTTTAGGGTTAGGGTTAGGGTTAGGGTTAGTTTTAAGGTTAGAGTTATGTGCTATGGTTTGTGTTAGAGGTTAGGGTTAGGTTTACTGGTCACGGTTAGGGTTAGGTTTAGGGGTTAGCTTTAGGGTTAGGGTTAGGGTTAAGGGATAGGATTAGGGTTAAATGTTGGGCTTAGGGTTAGGGTTTAGTCTTAGGGTTAGCATTAAGGATTAGGGTTAGGGTCTGGGTTAAATGCTTGGGTGCGGGTAATGGTTAAGGTCAGGGTTAAGGTTCACGGATAGGGTTAGTGTTAAGGGTTACGGCTAGGTTTAGGGTTCAGGGTTAGAGTTAGCATTAGGGCTTAAGGTTGGGATTAGGCGGTAGGTTAGATTTAGGGTTAGATCTATGCGTTAGGGTAAGGGCTAACCTTAGGGTTAAGAGATAGGGTTAGGTTTAATTCTTAGGAATAGGGTTAGGGTTTGGGGTTAAAGTAAGTGTTAGGGGTTAGGTTTAAGGATCAAAGGTTAGGGTTATTTTTAGCTGTAGTGTTAGGGTTAGGGATAAGGGATCCCATTAGCATTAAGGGTCATCCTTACTGTAGGGTTAAGGGTTAGGCTTAGAGTTAAAGGTTAAGGTTAGGGTCAGTGTTAAGATTTAGGGTGAGGGTTAACGGTTAGGGTAAAGGTTAAGCGTTAGGGTTAGGGATTAGTGATTAGGGTTTTTGGTTAGTGTTAGTGTTAGCGGTTAGAAGTTAGTGTTTTATGAAGGGGTATGGTTAGAATTAGGATTGGGGTTAGAGTTAGGGTGAGGTATAGGGGTTAGGTTTAGGGGTTAGTTCTAGGGTAAAAGGATAGGATTAGGGTTACGGGTTCGGCTTAGGTTTTGGGTTAAAGTTTACTGCTAGGGTTAGGGATAGGGTTCAGGGTTAGCTTTAGGGGTTCTCGTTAGGGTTAGGTGTTAGGTTAGTGTCAGGGTTAGGACTAGTCGTGAGGGTAAGGTTTAGGGTTAGCTTTAAGAGCTAGGGTTAGGATTAATGTTTAGGATTAGGATTAGAGTTAAGGGTTAGGGTAAGGCTTGGGGGTTAGGGTGAAGGGTTAGGGTCAAGGGTTGGAGTTTTTGTTAGGCATAGCGTTGGGGTTAGAAGTAAGGGTTACTGTCAGTGTTAGGGTTGTAGGTAGGGTTACGGTTAGGGTTAACGGTTTAGAATTAGGGTTAGGGATTAGGTGTCACAGTGATTACTAGGAGATAGAGTTAGAATTATGGGATAGGGGTTGTTCTCAGGAAATGGGTTATGCATTAACGTTAGGATAAGAGGTTAAAGTTAGGCGCACGGTGAGGTTTACGTGTTAAGGGGAGAAAGAGGAACAGGGTTGGGTGTTATGTTCAGGGTTAGGGTTATCTGTTAAAGGTATTGTTTATGCTTAGCGCACGGGCCCTGTCTGCATTAGGCGGGCGGGGAGAGTTTAGGGGGCTGGGATTGTGCCCGGGAACCCAATCTATCATACTCTGGTATGGGCCCTTGGGTTTCATGCAGGACACAGTGGTAGAGCCTCCTTTCACGCATGGCATGGGAGGATTGCAGGCTTTCTAAACTCTAAGAAAGCAAGAAGTCTGAGAATTAGATTTAGGGTTAGGATTCTGGTTAGGGTTAAGGATGAAGTTTAGTGTTAGGGTGAGGGCTTAGGGTTAGGGATTAGGGTTAGGGTTAAAGGTTACTCTTAGGTTTAACGGTTACACTTTGGTTTAGGGTTGAGGTTTACGGTTAAGCTTAAGATGAGGAGTTAGGGTTTGGTACAGGGTTAGGGTTAAGTGTTAGGTTTAGGGTTGAAGATTAGGATTAGGTTTAGGGTAAAGGTTAGCGTGAGAGTTAACGCTTAGGTTTAAGGTTAAGAGTTAGGGTTTAAGTTAGGGTTAGGGTTAGTTTTAGGGTTAGATTTATGTGCTATGGTTTGTGTTAGAGGTTAGGGTTAGGTTTACTGTTCACGGTTAGGGTTACGTTTAGGGGTTAGCATTAGGGTTAGGGTTAGGGTTAAGGGATAGGATTAGGGTTAAGTGTTGTGCTTAGGGTGAGGGTTTAGTGTTAGGGTTAGCATTAAGGATTAGGGTTAGGGTCAGGGTTAACTGCTTGGGTGCGGGTAAGGTTAAGGTTCACGGATAGGGTTAGTGTTAAGGGTTACGGGTAGGTTTAGGGTTCAGGGTTAGAGTTAGCATTAGGGCTTAAGGTTAGGATTAGGCGGTAGGTTAGATTTAGGGTTAGATCTAGGCGTTAGGGTAAGGGCTAGCGTTAGGGTTAAGAGGTAGGGTTCGGTTTAATGCTTAGGATTAGGGTTAGGGTTTGGGGTTAAAGTAAGTGTTAGGGGTTAGGTTTCAGGATGAAAGGTTAGGGTTATTTTTAGCTGTAGTGTTAGGGTTAGGGATAAGGGATCCCATTAGCATTAAGGGCCTTCCTTACTGTAGGGTTAAGGGTTAGGCTTAGAGTTAAAGGTTAAGGTTAGGGTCAGTGTTAAGATTTACGGTGAGGGTTAACGGTTATGGTAAAGGTTAAGCGTTAGGGTTAGGGATTAGTGATTAGGGTTTTTGGTTAGTGTCAGGGTTAGCCGTTAGGAGTCAGTGTTTTATGAAGGGGTATGGTTAGAATTAGGATTGGGGTTAGAGTTAGGGTGAGGTATAGGGGTTAGGTTTAGGGGTTAGTTTTAGGGTAAAAGGATAGGATTAGGGTAACGGGTTGGGCTTAGGTTTAGGGTTAAGGTTTACTGCTAGGGTTAGGGATAGGGTTCAGGGTTAGCTTTAGGGGTTCTGGTTAGGGTTAGGTGTTAGGTTAGTGTCAGGGTTAGGTCTAGTCGTGAGGGTAAGGTTTAGGGTTAGCTTTAAGAGCTAGGGTGAGGTTTAATGGTTAGGATTAGGATTAGGGTTAAGGGTTAGGGTAAGGCTTAGGTGTTAGGGTGAAGGGTTAGGGTCAAGGGTTAGGGTTTTTGTTAGGCATAGCGTTGGGGTTAGAAGTAAGGGTTACTGTCAGTGTTAGGGTTGTAGGTAGGGTTACGGTTAGGGTTAGCGGTTTAGAATTAGGGTTAGGGATTAGGTGTCACAGTGATGACTAGGAGATAGGGTTAGAATTATGGCATGGGGTTGTTCTCAGGGAATGGGTTATGCATTAACGTTACGTTAAGAGGTTAAAGTTAGGCTCACGGTGAGGTTTACGTGTTAAGGGGAGAAATAGGAACAGGGTTAGGTGCCATGTTCAGGGTTAGGGTTATCTGTTAAAGGTATCATTTATGCTTAGCGCACGGGCCCTGTCGGCATTAGGCTGGGGGGAGGTTAGGGGGCTGGGATTGTCACCGGGAACCCACTGTATCGGACTCTGGGTATGGGCCCGTGGATTTCTTGCGGGACACAGTGGTAGAGCCTCCTTTCACACATGGCACGGGAGGATTGCAGGCTTTCTAAACTCTAAGAAAGCAAGAAGTCTGAGAATTAGATTTAGGGTTAGGATTATGGTTAGGGTTCAGGATGAAGTGTAGTGTTATGGTGAGGGGATAGGGTTACAGATTAGGGTTACGGTTTAAGGTTACTGTTAGGTTTAACGGTTACAGTTCGTTTTGGGGATGAGGTTTGCGGATAGGGTTAAGATGAGGGGTCAGGGTTTGGTACAGGGTTAGGGTTGTGTTCGGTTTAGGGTTGAAGATTAGGATTAGGGTTAGGATTAAAGGTTAGCATGAGAGTTAACGGTTAAGATTAAGGTTAAGGGTTAGGGTTAGGGTTTAGGTTTAGGGTTAAGGGTTAGGGTTAGTTTTAGGGTTAGAGTTATGTGTTAGGGTTTGTGTTAGAGGTTAGGGTTAGGTTTACTGTTCACGGTTAGGGTTACGTTTAGGGGTTAGCATTAGAGTTAGGGATTTGGTTTAGGGTAAGGGTTTAGAGTTAGTGTTGGGCTTTAGGCTCGGGGCTTAGGTTCAGGGTCAGAGGTTAGGGTTGGTGGTAGGGCTTAGATTTAGCGGTCAGTTTAAGGGCACAGGACCTGGTTAATCTACGGTGAGAGGGGTGTGGTCGGAGTCACCACAAAAGCACAACATCATTCCCTGGGCCTTGGGACAAAACCTACATGCAGGACTCAGGCAGAGCCTCATCTCACACATGGCATGGCTGTATTGTAGGCTTGCTTCACTCTGGGAATGGAAGTAGTGTGAGAATTAGGGTTAGGTTTGGGGTTAGGGGTTTCGAGTTAGGGGTTAGGTTTCGAGTCAGGGTCAGGTGCTAGGGATTAGTGGTTAGGTTTAGAGTTAGTGTTAGGGGTTAGGTGTTAAGTCTGGGTTGGGGGCCAGGGTTAGGTTTAGGGTTGGGGTTAGCGTTAGGGTTAGGGGTTAGGGTTAAGGGATAGGGTTAGGGTTAAGGGTTAGGCTTAGGGTTAGGGTTCAGGGTTAGGGTTAAGGTTTAGGGTTAGAGTCAGGGTTAAGTGTTAGGGTGAGGCTTAACAGTTAGGGTTAGGGTTAGGGGGTTAGGAATAGGGTTAGGGTTAAGGGTTAGGTTTATGGTTCAGGTTTAAGGTTAGGATTAGGGGTTAGGGTTAGTGTTAACTGTAGGTCAGTGTTGGGGTTAGATCTCTAGGCATTAGCGTATAGGTTAGGGTTAGGGTTAAGTAGGGTTATGTTTAATGGTTAGGATTGGGATTAGCGTTAAGGGTTAGGGTTAAGCTTTAGGGGTTATGACTAAGGATCAATGGTTAGGGTTATTTTTAGGCGTAGGGTTAGGGTAAGGGTTTTAGGGTTAGTGTTAGTGTTGTCGGTAGGGTTAAGGTTAGGGTTGGCGTTTCAGAATTAGGGATTAGGTGTTATGGTTACGGCTAGGATTTAGGGTTAGAATTACGGTATAGGGCTTGTTCTCAGGGTGTCATGCATTATCGTTAAGATAAGGGGTTAAGTTAGGGTTAGGGTGAGGTTTACGTGTTAAGGTGAGCAGTAGGATCAGGGTTAGGTGTTATGTTCTGGGTTAGGGTTATGGGTGTGGGGTAGGGTTTATGCTTAGGGCACGGGCCCTGTATGCACTAGGAGGCGAAGTTAGGGGTCTGTGATGGTCGCTGGGAGCCCACTCTATCGTACGCAGTGTATGGGCCTCTGGTTTCATGCAGGACACTGTGGCAGAGCGGGCTTTCATGCATGGTTTAGTAGGATTGTAGGCTTTCAAAACTCTGAGAAAGCAAGTCTGAGAATTAGATTTAGGGTTAGGATTACGGTACGGTTTAGGGATGAAGTTAGCGATAGGGTGAGGGCTTAGGGTTAGGGGTTAGGGTTAGGGTTAGGGTTGTTGGTAGGGTGAAGGTTAGGGTTGGCATTTTAGAATTAGGGATGAGGTGTTACGGTTATGGCTAGGGGTTAGGATTAGAATTATGGGATAGGGCTTCTTCTCAGGGTGTTATGCATTAAGGTTAAGATAAGGGGATAAGTTAGGGTTACGGGGAGGTTTATGTTTTAAGGTGAGCAATAGGATCAGGGTCAGGTGCTATGTTCAGGGTTAGAGTTACCTGTTAGGGGTAGTGTTTATACTTAGCGTACAGGCCCTGTCTGCACTGGGCGGGGGGCTGGGGTTAGGGGGATGGGATTGTCCCCGGGAACCCACTCTATCATACCCTAGGTATGGGCTCCTGGTTTCATGCAAGAGAGAGCTGCAGAGCCCCCTTTTACTCATGACATGGGAGGATTTTAGGCTTTCTAAACTCTAAGAAAGCAAGAAGTCCGAGAATTAGATTTAGGGATAGGATTATGATAATGTTTAGGGTTAGGGTTAGTGTTAAGGTGGGGTCTTAGGGTTAGGGGTTAGGGTTAGAGGTTAGAGTTAGGTGTAACAGTTACAGTTAGGTTTATGGTTAAGTTTCAGGGTTAGGGTTAAGGTTTGGGTTTAGCGTTTGGCACAGGGTTAGGCTTCAGTGTTAGCTTTATGGTTAAAGATTAGGATTAGGGTTAGTGTGAGGGTTAATGGTAAGGGTCAAGATTAAGGGTTAGGGTTGGGGTTAGGGTTAGGTTTAGGGTTAGGGCTTAGGGGTAGGCTTAGGGTTAAGGGATAGGATTAGGGTTAAGTGTTGGGCTTATGGTTAGGGTTAAAGTTTAGTGTTAGGGTTAATGTTTAGTGTTATGGTCCAGTTTAAGTGTTAGGGTGAGGGTTAACAGTTAGGATTAGGCTTAGGGGTTAGGGATATAGTGAAGGTTCAGTGTTAGGGTTAGGTTTAGGGTTCAGGGTTAGGGTTAGCTTTAGGGGTTATGGTTAGGGTTAGGTGTTAGGTTAGTGTCAGGGTAAGGTCTAGTCGTGAGGGTAAGGTTTAGGGTTAGCTTTAAGAGCTAGGGTTAGGTTTAATGGTTAGGATTAGGATTACAGTTAAAGGTTAGGGTAATGCTCAGGGGTTAGGGTGAAGGGTGAAGGGTTAGGGCTTTTGTTAGGCATAGCGTTGGGGTTAGAACTAAGGGTTCCTGTCAGTGTTAGGGTTGTAGGCAGCGTTACGGTTAGGCTTAGCGGTGGAGAATTAGGGTTAGGGATTAGGTGTTACAGTTATGACTAGGAGATAGGGTTAGAATTATGGGATAGGGGATGTTCTCAGGGAATGGGTTATGCATTAACGTTACGTTAAGAGGTTAAAGTTAGGCTCACGGTGAGGTTTACGTGTTAAGGGGAGAAATAGGAACAGGGTTAGGTGCCATGTTCAGGGTTAGGGTTATCTGTTAAAGGTATCATTTATGCTTAGCGCACGGGCCCTGTCGGCATTAGGCTGGGGGGAGGTTAGGGGGCTGGGATTGTCACCGGGAACCCACTGTATCGGACTCTGGGTATGGGCCCGTGGATTTCATGCAGGACACAGTGGCAGAGCCTCCTTTCACACATGGCACGGGAGGATTGCAGGCTTTCTAAACTCTAAGAAAGCAAGAAGTCTGAGAATTAGATTTAGGGTTAGGATTATGGTTAGGGTTCAGGATGAAGTGTAGTGTTATGGTGAGGGGATGGGGTTACAGATTAGGGTTACGGTTTAAGGTTACTGTTAGGTTTAACGGTTACAGTTCGTTTTGGGGTTGAGGTTTGCGGATAGGGTTAAGATAAGGGGTCAGGGTTTGGTACAGGGTTAGGGTTGTGTTCGGTTTAGGGTTGAAGATTAGGATTAGGGTTAGGATTAAAGGTTAGCATGAGAGTTAACGGTTAAGATTAAGGTTAAGGGTTAGGGTTAGGGTTTAGGTTTAGGGTTAAGGGTTAGGGTTAGTTTTAGGGTTAGAGTTATGTGTTAGGGTTTGTGTTAGAGGTTAGGGTTAGGTTTACTGTTCACGGTTAGGGTTACGTTTAGGGGTTAGCATTAGAGTTAGGGATTTGGTTTAGGGTAAGTGTTTAGAGTTAGTGTTGGGCTTTAGGCTCGGGGCTTAGGTTCAGGGTCAGAGGTTAGGGTTGGTGGTAGGGCTTAGATTTAGCGGTCAGTTTAAGGGCACAGGACCTGGTTAATCTACGGTGAGAGGGGTGTGGTCGGAGTCACCACAAAAGCACAACATCATTCCCTGGGCCTTGGGACAAAACCTACATGCAGGACTCAGGCAGAGCCTCATCTCACACATGGCATGGCTGTATTGTAGGCTTGCTTCACTCTGGGAATGGAAGTAGTGTGAGAATTAGGGTTAGGTTTGGGGTTAGGGGTTTCGAGTTAGGGGTTAGGTTTCGAGTCAGGGTCAGGTGCTAGGGATTAGTGGTTAGGTTTAGAGTTAGTGTTAGGGGTTAGGTGTTAAGTCTGGGTTGGGGGCCAGGGTTAGGTTTAGGGTTGGGGTTAGCGTTAGGGTTAGGGGTTAGGGTTAAGGGATAGGGTTAGGGTTAAGGGTTAGGCTTAGGGTTAGGGTTCAGGGTTAGGGTTAAGGTTTAGGGTTAGAGTCAGGGTTAAGGGTTAGGGTGAGGCTTAACAGTTAGGGTTAGGGTTAGGGGGTTAGGAATAGGGTTAGGGTTAAGGGTTAGGTTTATGGTTCAGGTTTAAGGTTAGGATTAGGGGTTAGGGTTAGTGTTAACTGTAGGTCAGTGTTGGGGTTAGATCTCTAGGCATTAGCGTATAGGTTAGGGTTAGGGTTAAGTAGGGTTATGTTTAATGGTTAGGATTGGGATTAGCGTTAAGGGTTAGGGTTAAGCTTTAGGGGTTATGACTAAGGATCAATGGTTAGGGTTATTTTTAGGCGTAGGGTTAGGGTAAGGGTTTTAGGGTTAGTGTTAGTGTTGTCGGTAGGGTTAAGGTTAGGGTTGGCGTTTCAGAATTAGGGATTAGGTGTTATGGTTACGGCTAGGAGTTAGGGTTAGAATTACGGTATAGGGCTTGTTCTCAGGGTGTCATGCATTATCGTTAAGATAAGGGGTTAAGTTAGGGTTAGGGTGAGGTTTACGTGTTAAGGTGAGCAGTAGGATCAGGGTTAGGTGTTATGTTCTGGGTTAGGGTTATGGGTGTGGGGTAGGGTTTATGCTTAGGGCACGGGCCCTGTATGCACTAGGAGGCGAAGTTAGGGGTCTGTGATGGTCGCTGGGAGCCCACTCTATCGTACGCAGTGTATGGGCCTCTGGGTTTCATGCAGGACACTGTGGCAGAGCGGGCTTTCATGCATGGCTTAGTAGGATTGTAGGCTTTCAAAACTCTGAGAAAGCAAGTCTGAGAATTAGATTTAGGGTTAGGATTACGGTACGGTTTAGGGATGAAGATTAGCGATAGGGTGAGGGCTTAGGGTTAGGGGTTAGGGTTAGGGTTAGGGTTGTTGGTAGGGTGAAGGTTAGGGTTGGCATTTTAGAATTAGGGATGAGGTGTTACGGTTATGGCTAGGGGTTAGGATTAGAATTATGGGATAGGGCTTCTTCTCAGGGTGTTATGCATTAAGGTTAAGATAAGGGGATAAGTTAGGGTTACGGGGAGGTTTATGTTTTAAGGTGAGCAATAGGATCAGGGTCAGGTGCTATGTTCAGGGTTAGAGTTACCTGTTAGGGGTAGTGTTTATACTTAGCGTACAGGCCCTGTCTGCACTGGGCGGGGGGCTGGGGTTAGGGGGATGGGATTGTCCCCGGGAACCCACTCTATCATACCCTAGGTATGGGCTCCTGGTTTCATGCAAGAGAGAGCTGCAGAGCCCCCTTTTACTCATGGCATGGGAGGATTTTAGGCTTTCTAAACTCTAAGAAAGCAAGAAGTCCGAGAATTAGATTTAGGGATAGGATTATGATAATGTTTAGGGTTAGGGTTAGTGTTAAGGTGGGGTCTTAGGGTTAGGGGTTAGGGTTAGAGGTTAGAGTTAGGTGTAACAGTTACAGTTAGGTTTATGGTTAAGTTTCAGGGTTAGGGTTAAGGTTTGGGTTTAGCGTTTGGCACAGGGTTAGGCTTCAGTGTTAGCTTTATTGTTAAAGATTAGGATTAGGGTTAGTGTGAGGGTTAATGGTAAGGGTCAAGATTAAGGGTTAGGGTTGGGGTTAGGGTTAGGTTTAGGGTTAGGGCTTAGGGGTAGGCTTAGGGTTAAGGGATAGGATTAGGGTTAAGTGTTGGGCTTATGGTTAGGGTTAAAGTTTAGTGTTAGGGTTAATGTTTAGTGTTATGGTCCAGTTTAAGTGTTAGGGTGAGGGTTAACAGTTAGGATTAGGCTTAGGGGTTAGGGATATAGTGAAGGTTCAGTGTAGGGTTAGGTTTAGGGTTCAGGGTTAGGGTTAGCTTTAGGGGTTATGGTTAGGGTTAGGTGTTAGGTTAGTGTCAGGGTAAGGTCTAGTCGTGAGGGTAAGGTTTAGGGTTAGCTTTAAGAGCTAGGGTTAGGTTTAATGGTTAGGATTAGGATTACGGTTAAAGGTTAGGGTAATGCTCAGGGGTTAGGGTGAAGGGTGAAGGGTTAGGGCTTTTGTTAGGCATAGCGTTGGGGTTAGAACTAAGGGTTCCTGTCAGTGTTAGGGCTGTAGGCAGCGTTACGGTTAGGCTTAGCGGTGGAGAATTAGGGTTAGGGATTAGGTGTTACAGTGATGACTAGGAGATAGGGTTAGAATTATGGGATAGGGGATGTTCTCAGGGAATGGGTTATGCATTAACGTTACGTTAAGAGGTTAAAGTTAGGCTCACGGTGAGGTTTACGTGTTAAGGGGAGAAATAGGAACAGGGTTAGGTGCCATGTTCAGGGTTAGGGTTATCTGTTAAAGGTATCATTTATGCTTAGCGCACGGGCCCTGTCGGCATTAGGCTGGGGGGAGGTTAGGGGGCTGGGATTGTCACCGGGAACCCACTGTATCGGACTCTGGGTATGGGCCCGTGGATTTCATGCAGGACACAGTGGCAGAGCCTCCTTTCACACATGGCACGGGAGGATTGCAGGCTTTCTAAACTCTAAGAAAGCAAGAAGTCTGAGAATTAGATTTAGGGTTAGGATTATGGTTAGGGTTCAGGATGAAGTGTAGTGTTATGGTGAGGGGATAGGGTTACAGATTAGGGTTACGGTTTAAGGTTACTGTTAGGTTTAACGGTTACAGTTCGTTTTGGGGTTGAGGTTTGCGGATAGGGTTAAGATGAGGGGTCAGGGTTTGGTACAGGGTTAGGGTTGTGTTCGGTTTAGGGTTGAAGATTAGGATTAGGGTTAGGATTAAAGGTTAGCATGAGAGTTAACGGTTAAGATTAAGGTTAAGGGTTAGGGTTAGGGTTTAGGTTTAGGGTTAAGGGTTAGGGTTAGTTTTAGGGTTAGAGTTATGTGTTAGGGTTTGTGTTAGAGGTTAGGGTTAGGTTTACTGTTCACGGTTAGGGTTACGTTTAGGGGTTAGCATTAGAGTTAGGGATTTGGTTTAGGGTAAGTGTTTAGAGTTAGTGTTGGGCTTTAGGCTCGGGGCTTAGGTTCAGGGTCAGAGGTTAGGGTTGGTGGTAGGGCTTAGATTTAGCGGTCAGTTTAAGGGCACAGGACCTGGTTAATCTACGGTGAGAGGGGTGTGGTCGGAGTCACCACAAAAGCACAACATCATTCCCTGGGCCTTGGGACAAAACCTACATGCAGGACTCAGGCAGAGCCTCATCTCACACATGGCATGGCTGTATTGTAGGCTTGCTTCACTCTGGGAATGGAAGTAGTGTGAGAATTAGGGTTAGGTTTGGGGTTAGGGGTTTCGAGTTAGGGGTTAGGTTTCGAGTCAGGGTCAGGTGCTAGGGATTAGTGGTTAGGTTTAGAGTTAGTGTTAGGGGTTAGGTGTTAAGTCTGGGTTGGGGGCCAGGGTTAGGTTTAGGGTTGGGGTTAGCGTTAGGGTTAGGGGTTAGGGTTAAGGGATAGGGTTAGGGTTAAGGGTTAGGCTTAGGGTTAGGGTTCAGGGTTAGGGTTAAGGTTTAGGGTTAGAGTCAGGGTTAAGGGTTAGGGTGAGGCTTAACAGTTAGGGTTAGGGTTAGGGGGTTAGGAATAGGGTTAGGGTTAAGGGTTAGGTTTATGGTTCAGGTTTAAGGTTAGTATTAGGGGTTAGGGTTAGTGTTAACTGTAGGTCAGTGTTGGGGTTAGATCTCTAGGCATTAGCGTATAGGTTAGGGTTAGGGTTAAGTAGGGTTATGATTAATGGTTAGGATTGGGATTAGCGTTAAGGGTTAGGGTTAAGCTTTAGGGGTTATGACTAAGGATCAATGGTTAGGGTTATTTTTAGGCGTAGGGTTAGGGTAAGGGTTTTAGGGTTAGTGTTAGTGTTGTCGGTAGGGTTAAGGTTAGGGTTGGCGTTTCAGAATTAGGGATTAGGTGTTATGGTTACGGCTAGGAGTTAGGGTTAGAATTACGGTATAGGGCTTGTTCTCAGGGTGTCATGCATTATCGTTAAGATAAGGGGTTAAGTTAGGGTTAGGGTGAGGTTTACGTGTTAAGGTGAGCAGTAGGATCAGGGTTAGGTGTTATGTTCTGGGTTAGGGTTATGGGTGTGGGGTAGGGTTTATGCTTAGGGCACGGGCCCTGTATGCACTAGGAGGCGAAGTTAGGGGTCTGTGATGGTCGCTGGGAGCCCACTCTATCGTACGCAGTGTATGGGCCTCTGGGTTTCATGCAGGACACTGTGGCAGAGCGGGCTTTCATGCATGGCTTAGTAGGATTGTAGGCTTTCAAAACTCTGAGAAAGCAAGTCTGAGAATTAGATTTAGGGTTAGGATTACGGTACGGTTTAGGGATGAAGATTAGCGATAGGGTGAGGGCTTAGGGTTAGGGGTTAGGGTTAGGGTTAGGGTTGTTGGTAGGGTGAAGGTTAGGGTTGGCATTTTAGAATTAGGGATGAGGTGTTACGGTTATGGCTAGGGGTTAGGATTAGAATTATGGGATAGGGCTTCTTCTCAGGGTGTTATGCATTAAGGTTAAGATAAGGGGATAAGTTAGGGTTACGGGGAGGTTTATGTTTTAAGGTGAGCAATAGGATCAGGGTCAGGTGCTATGTTCAGGGTTAGAGTTACCTGTTAGGGGTAGTGTTTATACTTAGCGTACAGGCCCTGTCTGCACTGGGCGGGGGGCTGGGGTTAGGGGGATGGGATTGTCCCCGGGAACCCACTCTATCATACCCTAGGTATGGGCTCCTGGTTTCATGCAAGAGAGAGCTGCAGAGCCCCCTTTTACTCATGGCATGGGAGGATTTTAGGCTTTCTAAACTCTAAGAAAGCAAGAAGTCCGAGAATTAGATTTAGGGATAGGATTATGATAATGTTTAGGGTTAGGGTTAGTGTTAAGGTGGGGTCTTAGGGTTAGGGGTTAGGGTTAGAGGTTAGAGTTAGGTGTAACAGTTACAGTTAGGTTTATGGTTAAGTTTCAGGGTTAGGGTTAAGGTTTGGGTTTAGCGTTTGGCACAGGGTTAGGCTTCAGTGTTAGCTTTATGGTTAAAGATTAGGATTAGGGTTAGTGTGAGGGTTAATGGTAAGGGTCAAGATTAAGGGTTAGGGTTGGGGTTAGGGTTAGGTTTAGGGTTAGGGCTTAGGGGTAGGCTTAGGGTTAAGGGATAGGATTAGGGTTAAGTGTTGGGCTTATGGTTAGGGTTAAAGTTTAGTGTTAGGGTTAATGTTTAGTGTTATGGTCCAGTTTAAGTGTTAGGGTGAGGGTTAACAGTTAGGATTAGGCTTAGGGGTTAGGGATATAGTGAAGGTTCAGTGTAGGGTTAGGTTTAGGGTTCAGGGTTAGGGTTAGCTTTAGGGGTTATGGTTAGGGTTAGGTGTTAGGTTAGTGTCAGGGTAAGGTCTAGTCGTGAGGGTAAGGTTTAGGGTTAGCTTTAAGAGCTAGGGTTAGGTTTAATGGTTAGGATTAGGATTACGGTTAAAGGTTAGGGTAATGCTCAGGGGTTAGGGTGAAGGGTGAAGGGTTAGGGCTTTTGTTAGGCATAGCGTTGGGGTTAGAACTAAGGGTTCCTGTCAGTGTTAGGGCTGTAGGCAGCGTTACGGTTAGGCTTAGCGGTGGAGAATTAGGGTTAGGGATTAGGTGTTACAGTGATGACTAGGAGATAGGGTTAGAATTATGGGATAGGGGATGTTCTCAGGGAATGGGTTATGCATTAACGTTACGTTAAGAGGTTAAAGTTAGGCTCACGGTGAGGTTTACGTGTTAAGGGGAGAAATAGGAACAGGGTTAGGTGCCATGTTCAGGGTTAGGGTTATCTGTTAAAGGTATCATTTATGCTTAGCGCACGGGCCCTGTCGGCATTAGGCTGGGGGGAGGTTAGGGGGCTGGGATTGTCACCGGGAACCCACTGTATCGGACTCTGGGTATGGGCCCGTGGATTTCATGCAGGACACAGTGGCAGAGCCTCCTTTCACACATGGCACGGGAGGATTGCAGGCTTTCTAAACTCTAAGAAAGCAAGAAGTCTGAGAATTAGATTTAGGGTTAGGATTATGGTTAGGGTTCAGGATGAAGTGTAGTGTTATGGTGAGGGGATAGGGTTACAGATTAGGGTTACGGTTTAAGGTTACTGTTAGGTTTAACGGTTACAGTTCGTTTTGGGGTTGAGGTTTGCGGATAGGGTTAAGATGAGGGGTCAGGGTTTGGTACAGGGTTAGGGTTGTGTTCGGTTTAGGGTTGAAGATTAGGATTAGGGTTAGGATTAAAGGTTAGCATGAGAGTTAACGGTTAAGATTAAGGTTAAGGGTTAGGGTTAGGGTTTAGGTTTAGGGTTAAGGGTTAGGGTTAGTTTTAGGGTTAGAGTTATGTGTTAGGGTTTGTGTTAGAGGTTAGGGTTAGGTTTACTGTTCACGGTTAGGGTTACGTTTAGGGGTTAGCATTAGAGTTAGGGATTTGGTTTAGGGTAAGGGTTTAGAGTTAGTGTTGGGCTTTAGGCTCGGGGCTTAGGTTCAGGGTCAGAGGTTAGGGTTGGTGGTAGGGCTTAGATTTAGCGGTCAGTTTAAGGGCACAGGACCTGGTTAATCTACGGTGAGAGGGGTGTGGTCGGAGTCACCACAAAAGCACAACATCATTCCCTGGGCCTTGGGACAAAACCTACATGCAGGACTCAGGCAGAGCCTCATCTCACACATGGCATGGCTGTATTGTAGGCTTGCTTCACTCTGGGAATGGAAGTAGTGTGAGAATTAGGGTTAGGTTTGGGGTTAGGGGTTTCGAGTTAGGGGTTAGGTTTCGAGTCAGGGTCAGGTGCTAGGGATTAGTGGTTAGGTTTAGAGTTAGTGTTAGGGGTTAGGTGTTAAGTCTGGGTTGGGGGCCAGGGTTAGGT
This sequence comes from Eulemur rufifrons, assembly GCF_041146395.1. Lineage (NCBI taxonomy): Eukaryota > Metazoa > Chordata > Mammalia > Primates > Lemuridae > Eulemur > Eulemur rufifrons. The sequence goes on along the minus strand of NW_027182838.1, from coordinate 34,016 downwards.
TTAGGGTTGGGGTTAGCGTTAGGGTTAGGGGTTAGGGTTAAGGGATAGGGTTAGGGTTAAGGGTTAGGCTTAGGGTTAGGGTTCAGGGTTAGGGTTAAGGTTTAGGGTTAGAGTCAGGGTTAAGGGTTAGGGTGAGGCTTAACAGTTAGGGTTAGGGTTAGGGGGTTAGGAATAGGGTTAGGGTTAAGGGTTAGGTTTATGGTTCAGGTTTAAGGTTAGGATTAGGGGTTAGGGTTAGTGTTAACTGTAGGTCAGTGTTGGGGTTAGATCTCTAGGCATTAGCGTATAGGTTAGGGTTAGGGTTAAGTAGGGTTATGATTAATGGTTAGGATTGGGATTAGCGTTAAGGGTTAGGGTTAAGCTTTAGGGGTTATGACTAAGGATCAATGGTTAGGGTTATTTTTAGGCGTAGGGTTAGGGTAAGGGTTTTAGGGTTAGTGTTAGTGTTGTCGGTAGGGTTAAGGTTAGGGTTGGCGTTTCAGAATTAGGGATTAGGTGTTATGGTTACGGCTAGGAGTTAGGGTTAGAATTACGGTATAGGGCTTGTTCTCAGGGTGTCATGCATTATCGTTAAGATAAGGGGTTAAGTTAGGGTTAGGGTGAGGTTTACGTGTTAAGGTGAGCAGTAGGATCAGGGTTAGGTGTTATGTTCTGGGTTAGGGTTATGGGTGTGGGGTAGGGTTTATGCTTAGGGCACGGGCCCTGTATGCACTAGGAGGCGAAGTTAGGGGTCTGTGATGGTCGCTGGGAGCCCACTCTATCGTACGCAGTGTATGGGCCTCTGGGTTTCATGCAGGACACTGTGGCAGAGCGGGCTTTCATGCATGGCTTAGTAGGATTGTAGGCTTTCAAAACTCTGAGAAAGCAAGTCTGAGAATTAGATTTAGGGTTAGGATTACGGTACGGTTTAGGGATGAAGATTAGCGATAGGGTGAGGGCTTAGGGTTAGGGGTTAGGGTTAGGGTTAGGGTTGTTGGTAGGGTGAAGGTTAGGGTTGGCATTTTAGAATTAGGGATGAGGTGTTACGGTTATGGCTAGGGGTTAGGATTAGAATTATGGGATAGGGCTTCTTCTCAGGGTGTTATGCATTAAGGTTAAGATAAGGGGATAAGTTAGGGTTACGGGGAGGTTTATGTTTTAAGGTGAGCAATAGGATCAGGGTCAGGTGCTATGTTCAGGGTGAGGGTTATCTGTTAGGGGTAGTGTTTATACTTAGCGTACAGGCCCTGTCTGCACTGGGCGGGGGGCTGGGGTTAGGGGGATGGGATTGTCCCCGGGAACCCACTCTATCATACGCTAGGTATGGGCTCCTGGTTTCATGCAAGAGAGAGCTGCAGAGCCCCCTTTTACTCATGACATGGGAGGATTTTAGGCTTTCTAAACTCTAAGAAAGCAAGAAGTCCGAGAATTAGATTTAGGGGTAGGATTATGATAATGTTTAGGGTTAGGGTTAGTGTTAAGGTGGGGTCTTAGGGTTAGGGGTTAGGGTTAGAGGTTAGTGTTAGGTGTAACAGTTACAGTTAGGTTTATGGTTAAGTTTCAGGGTTAGGGTTAAGGTTTGGGTTTAGCGTTTGGCACAGGGTTAGGCTTCAGTGTTAGCTTTATGGTTAAAGATTAGGATTAGGGTTAGTGTGAGGGTTAATGGTAAGGGTCAAGATTAAGGGTTAGGGTTGGGGTTAGGGTTAGGTTTAGGGTTAGGGCTTAGGGTTAGGCTTAGGGTTAAGGGATAGGATTAGGGTTAAGTGTTGGGCTTATGGTTAGGGTTAAAGTTTAGTGTTAGGGTTAATGTTTAGTGTTATGGTCCAGTTTAAGTGTTAGGGTGAGGGTTAACAGTTAGGATTAGGCTTAGGGGTTAGGGATATAGTGAAGGTTCAGTGTTAGGGTTAGGTTTAGGGTTCAGGGTTAGGGTTAGCTTTAGGGGTTATGGTTAGGGTTAGGTGTTAGGTTAGTGTCAGGGTTAGGTCTAGTCGTGAGGGTAAGGTTTAGGGTTAGCTTTAAGAGCTAGGGTTAGGTTTAATGGTTAGGATTAGGATTACGGTTAAAGGTTAGGGTAATGCTCAGGGGTTAGGGTGAAGGGTGAAGGGTTAGGGCTTTTGTTAGGCATAGCGTTGGGGTTAGAACTAAGGGTTCCTGTCAGTGTTAGGGTTGTAGGCAGCGTTACGGTTAGGCTTAGCGGTGGAGAATTAGGGTTAGGGATTAGGTGTTACAGTTATGACTAGGAGATAGGGTTAGAATTATGGGATAGGGGATGTTCTCAGGGAATGGGTTATGCATTAACGTTACGTTAAGAGGTTAAAGTTAGGCTCACGGTGAGGTTTACGTGTTAAGGGGAGAAATAGGAACAGGGTTAGGTGCCATGTTCAGGGTTAGGGTTATCTGTTAAAGGTATCATTTATGCTTAGCGCACGGGCCCTGTCGGCATTAGGCTGGGGGGAGGTTAGGGGGCTGGGATTGTCACCGGGAACCCACTGTATCGGACTCTGGGTATGGGCCCGTGGATTTCATGCAGGACACAGTGGTAGAGCCTCCTTTCACACATGGCACGGGAGGATTGCAGGCTTTCTAAACTCTAAGAAAGCAAGAAGTCTGAGAATTAGATTTAGGGTTAGGATTATGGTTAGGGTTCAGGATGAAGTGTAGTGTTATGGTGAGGGGATAGGGTTACAGATTAGGGTTACGGTTTAAGGTTACTGTTAGGTTTAACGGTTACAGTTCGTTTTGGGGTTGAGGTTTGCGGATAGGGTTAAGATGAGGGGTCAGGGTTTGGTACAGGGTTAGGGTTGTGTTCGGCTTAGGGTTGAAGATTAGGATTAGGGTTAGGATTAAAGGTTAGCATGAGAGTTAACGGTTAAGATTAAGGTTAAGGGTTAGGGTTAGGGTTTAGGTTTAGGGTTAAGGGTTAGGGTTAGTTTTAGGGTTAGAGTTATGTGTTAGGGTTTGTGTTAGAGGTTAGGGTTAGGTTTACTGTTCGTGGTTAGAGTTACGTTTAGGGGTTAGCATTAGGGTTAGGGATTAGGTTTAGGGTAAGTGTTTAGAGTTAGTGTTGGGCTTTAGGCTCGGGGCTTAGGTTCAGGGTCAGAGGTTAGGGTTGGTGGTAGGGCTTAGATTTAGCGGTCAGTTTAAGGGCACAGGACCTGGTTAATCTACGGTGAGAGGGGTGTGGTCGGAGTCACCACAAAAGCACAACATCATTCCCTGGGCCTTGGGACAAAACCTACATGCAGGACTCAGGCAGAGCCTCATCTCACACATGGCATGGCTGTATTGTAGGCTTGCTTCACTCTGGGAATGGAAGTAGTGTGAGAATTAGGGTTAGGTTTGGGGTTAGGGGTTTCGAGTTAGGGGTTAGGTTTCGAGTCAGGGTCAGGTGCTAGGGATTAGTGGTTAGGTTTAGAGTTAGTGTTAGGGGTTAGGTGTTAAGTCTGGGTTGGGGGCCAGGGTTAGGTTTAGGGTTGGGGTTAGCGTTAGGGTTAGGGGTTAGGGTTAAGGGATAGGGTTAGGGTTAAGGGTTAGGCTTAGGGTTAGGGTTCAGGGTTAGGGTTAAGGTTTAGGGTTAGAGTCAGGGTTAAGTGTTAGGGTGAGGCTTAACAGTTAGGGTTAGGGTTGGGGGTTAGGAATAGGGTTAGGGTTAAGGGTTAGGTTTATGGTTCAGGTTTAAGGTTAGGATTAGGGGTTAGGGTTAGTGTTAACTGTAGGTCAGTGTTGGGGTTAGATCTCTAGGCATTAGCGTATAGGTTAGGGTTAGGGTTAAGTAGGGTTATGTTTAATGGTTAGGATTGGGATTAGCGTTAAGGGTTAGGGTTAAGCTTTAGGGGTTATGACTAAGGATCAATGGTTAGGGTTATTTTTAGGCGTAGGGTTAGGGTAAGGGTTTTAGGGTTAGTGTTAGTGTTGTTGGTAGGGTTAAGGTTAGGGTTGGCGTTTCAGAATTAGGGATTAGGTGTTATGGTTACGGCTAGGAGTTAGGGTTAGAATTACGGTATAGGGCTTGTTCTCAGGGTGTCATGCATTATCGTTAAGATAAGGGGTTAAGTTAGGGTTAGGGTGAGGTTTACGTGTTAAGGTGAGCAGTAGGATCAGGGTTAGGTGTTATGTTCTGGGTTAGGGTTATGGGTGTGGGGTAGGGTTTATGCTTAGGGCACGGGCCCTGTATGCACTAGGAGGCGAAGTTAGGGGTCTGTGATGGTCGCTGGGAGCCCACTCTATCGTACGCAGTGTATGGGCCTCTGGGTTTCATGCAGGACACTGTGGCAGGGCGGGCTTTCATGCATGGCTTAGTAGGATTGTAGGCTTTCAAAACTCTGAGAAAGCAAGTCTGAGAATTAGATTTAGGGTTAGGATTACGGTACGGTTTAGGGATGAAGATTAGCGATAGGGTGAGGGCTTAGGGTTAGGGGTTAGGGTTAGGGTTAGGGTTGTTGGTAGGGTGAAGGTTAGGGTTGGCATTTTAGAATTAGGGATGAGGTGTTACGGTTATGGCTAGGGGTTAGGATTAGAATTATGGGATAGGGCTTCTTCTCAGGGTGTTATGCATTAAGGTTAAGATAAGGGGATAAGTTAGGGTTACGGGGAGGTTTATGTTTTAAGGTGAGCAATAGGATCAGGGTCAGGTGCTATGTTCAGGGTGAGGGTTATCTGTTAGGGGTAGTGTTTATTCTTAGCGTACAGGCCCTGGCTGCACTGGGCGGGGGCTGGGGTTAGGGGGATGGGATTGTCCCCGGGAACCCACTCTATCATACGCTAGGTATGGGCTCCTGGTTTCATGCAAGAGAGAGCTGCAGAGCCCCCTTTGACTCATGGCATGGGAGGATTTTAGGCTTTCTAAACTCTAAGAAAGCAAGAAGTCCGAGAATTAGATTTAGGGGTAGGATTATGATAATGTTTAGGGTTAGGGTTAGTGTTAAGGTGGGGTCTTAGGGTTAGGGGTTTGGGTTAGAGGTTAGTGTTAGGTGTAACAGTTACAGTTAGGTTTATGGTTAAGTTTCAGGGTTAGGGTTAAGGTTTGGGTTTAGTGTTTGGCACAGGGTTAGGCTTCAGTGTTAGCTTTATGGTTAAAGATTAGGATTAGGGTTAGTGTGAGGGTTAATGGTAAGGGTCAAGATTAAGGGTTAGGGTTGGGTTTAGGGTTAGGTTTAGGGTTAGGGCTTAGGGTTAGGCTTAGGGTTAAGGGATAGGATTAGGGTTAAGTGTTGCGCTTATGGTTAGGGTTAAAGTTTAGTGTTAGGGTTAATGTTTAGTGTTATGGTCCAGTTTAAGTGTTAGGGTGAGGGTTAACAGTTAGGATTAGGCTTAGGGGTTAGGGATATAGTGAAGGTTCAGTGTTAGGGTTAGGTTTAGGGTTCAGGGTTAGGGTTAGCTTTAGGGGTTATGGTTAGGGTTAGGTGTTAGGTTAGTGTCAGGGTTAGGTCTAGTCGTGAGGGTAAGGTTTAGGGTTAGCTTTAAGAGCTAGGGTTAGGTTTAATGGTTAGGATTAGGATTACGGTTAAAGGTTAGGGTAATGCTCAGGGGTTAGGGTGAAGGGTGAAGGGTTAGGGCTTTTGTTAGGCATAGCGTTGGGGTTAGAACTAAGGGTTCCTGTCAGTGTTAGGGTTGTAGGCAGCGTTACGGTTAGGCTTAGCGGTGGAGAATTAGGGTTAGGGATTAGGTGTTACAGTGATGACTAGGAGATAGGGTTAGAATTATGGGATAGGGGATGTTCTCAGGGAATGGGTTATGCATTAACGTTACGTTAAGAGGTTAAAGTTAGGCTCACGGTGAGGTTTACGTGTTAAGGGGAGAAATAGGAACAGGGTTAGGTGCCATGTTCAGGGTTAGGGTTATCTGTTAAAGGTATCATTTATGCTTAGCGCACGGGCCCTGTCGGCATTAGGCTGGGGGGAGGTTAGGGGGCTGGGATTGTCACCGGGAACCCACTGTATCGGACTCTGGGTATGGGCCCGTGGATTTCATGCAGGACACAGTGGTAGAGCCTCCTTTCACACATGGCACGGGAGGATTGCAGGCTTTCTAAACTCTAAGAAAGCAAGAAGTCTGAGAATTAGATTTAGGGTTAGGATTATGGTTAGGGTTCAGGATGAAGTGTAGTGTTACGGTGAGGGGATAGGGTTACAGATTAGGGTTACGGTTTAAGGTTACTGTTAGGTTTAACGGTTACAGTTCGTTTTGGGGTTGAGGTTTGCGGATAGGGTTAAGATGAGGGGTCAGGGTTTGGTACAGGGTTAGGGTTGTGTTCGGTTTAGGGTTGAAGATTAGGATTAGGGTTAGGATTAAAGGTTAGCATGAGAGTTAACGGTTAAGATTAAGGTTAAGGTTTAGGGTTAGGGTTTAGGTTTAGGGTTAAGGGTTAGGGTTAGTTTTAGGGTTAGAGTTATGTGTTAGGGTTTGTGTTAGAGGTTAGGGTTAGGTTTACTGTTCGTGGTTAGAGTTACGTTTAGGGGTTAGCATTAGGGTTAGGGATTAGGTTTAGGGTAAGTGTTTAGAGTTAGTGTTGGGCTTTAGGCTCGGGGCTTAGGTTCAGGGTCAGAGGTTAGGGTTGGTGGTAGGGCTTAGATTTAGCGGTCAGTTTAAGGGCACAGGACCTGGTTAATCTACGGTGAGAGGGGTGTGGTCGGAGTCACCACAAAAGCACAACATCATTCCCTGGGCCTTGGGACAAAACCTACATGCAGGACTCAGGCAGAGCCTCATCTCACACATGGCATGGCTGTATTGTAGGCTTGCTTCACTCTGGGAATGGAAGTAGTGTGAGAATTAGGGTTAGGTTTGGGGTTAGGGGTTTCGAGTTAGGGGTTAGGTTTCGAGTCAGGGTCAGGTGCTAGGGATTAGTGGTTAGATTTAGAGTTAGTGTTAGGGGTTAGGTGTTAAGTCTGGGTTGGGGGCCAGGGTTAGGTTTAGGGTTGGGGTTAGCGTTAGGGTTAGGGGTTAGGGTTAAGGGATAGGGTTAGGGTTAAGGGTTAGGCTTAGGGTTAGGGTTCAGGGTTAGGGTTAAGGTTTAGGGTTAGAGTCAGGGTTAAGGGTTAGGGTGAGGCTTAACAGTTAGGGTTAGGGTTACGGGGTTAGGAATAGGGTTAGGGTTAAGGGTTAGGTTTATGGTTCAGGTTTAAGGTTAGGATTAGGGGTTAGGGTTAGTGTTAACTGTAGGTCAGTGTTGGGGTTAGATCTCTAGGCATTAGCGTATAGGTTAGGGTTAGGGTTAAGTAGGGTTATGTTTAATGGTTAGGATTGGGATTAGCGTTAAGGGTTAGGGTTAAGCTTTAGGGGTTATGACTAAGGATCAATGGTTAGGGTTATTTTTAGGCGTAGGGTTAGGGTAAGGGTTTTAGGGTTAGTGTTAGTGTTGTCGGTAGGGTTAAGGTTAGGGTTGGCGTTTCAGAATTAGGGATTAGGTGTTATGGTTACGGCTAGGAGTTAGGGTTAGAATTACGGTATAGGGCTTGTTCTCAGGGTGTCATGCATTATCGTTAAGATAAGGGGTTAAGTTAGGGTTAGGGTGAGGTTTACGTGTTAAGGTGAGCAGTAGGATCAGGGTTAGGTGTTATGTTCTGGGTTAGGGTTATGGGTGTGGGGTAGGGTTTATGCTTAGGGCACGGGCCCTGTATGCACTAGGAGGCGAAGTTAGGGGTCTGTGATGGTCGCTGGGAGCCCACTCTATCGTACGCAGTGTATGGGCCTCTGGGTTTCATGCAGGACACTGTGGCAGAGCGGGCTTTCATGCATGGCTTAGTAGGATTGTAGGCTTTCAAAACTCTGAGAAAGCAAGTCTGAGAATTAGATTTAGGGTTAGGATTACGGTACGGTTTAGGGATGAAGATTAGCGATAGGGTGAGGGCTTAGGGTTAGGTGTTAGGGTTAGGGTTAGGGTTGTTGGTAGGGTGAAGTTTAGGGTTGGCATTTTAGAATTAGGGATGAGGTGTTACGGTTATGGCTAGGGGTTAGGATTAGAATTATGGGATAGGGCTTCTTCTCAGGGTGTTATGCATTAAGGTTAAGATAAGGAGATAAGTTAGGGTTACGGGGAGGTTTATGTTTTAAGGTGAGCAATAGGATCAGGGTCAGGTGCTATGTTCAGGGTTAGAGTTACCTGTTAGGGGTAGTCTTTATACTTAGCGTACAGGCCCTGTCTGCTCTGGGCGGGGGGCTGGGGTTAGGGGGATGGGATTGTCCCCGGGAACCCACTCTATCATACGCTAGGTATGGGCTCCTGGTTTCATGCAAGAGAGAGCTGCAGAGCCCCCTTTTACTCATGGCATGGGAGGATTTTAGGCTTTCTAAACTCTAAGAAAGCAAGAAGTCCGAGAATTAGATTTAGGGGTAGGATTATGATAATGTTTAGGGTTAGGGTTAGTGTTAAGGTGGGGTCTTAGGGTTAGGGGTTAGGGTTAGAGGTTAGTGTCAGGTGTAACAGTTACAGTTAGGTTTATGGTTAAGTTTCAGGGTTAGGGTTAAGGTTTGGGTTTAGCGTTTGGCACAGGGTTAGGCTTCAGTGTTAGCTTTATGGTTAAAGATTAGGATTAGGGTTAGTGTGAGGGTTAATGGTAAGGGTCAAGATTAAGGGTTAGGGTTGGGGTTAGGGTTAGGTTTAGGGTTAGGGCTTAGGGTTAGGCTTAGGGTTAAGGGATAGGATTAGGGTTAAGTGTTGGGCTTATGGTTAGGGTTAAAGTTTAGTGTTAGGGTTAATGTTTAGTGTTATGGTCCAGTTTAAGTGTTAGGGTGAGGGTTAACAGTTAGGATTAGGCTTAGGGGTTAGGGATATAGTGAAGGTTCAGTGTTAGGGTTAGGTTTAGGGTTCAGGGTTAGGGTTAGCTTTAGGGGTTATGGTTAGGGTTAGGTGTTAGGTTAGTGTCAGGGTAAGGTCTAGTCGTGAGGGTAAGGTTTAGGGTTAGCTTTAAGAGCTAGGGTTAGGTTTAATGGTTAGGATTAGGATTACGGTTAAAGGTTAGGGTAATGCTCAGGGGTTAGGGTGAAGGGTGAAGGGTTAGGGCTTTTGTTAGGCATAGCGTTGGGGTTAGAACTAAGGGTTCCTGTCAGTGTTAGGGTTGTAGGCAGCGTTACGGTTAGGCTTAGCGGTGGAGAATTAGGGTTAGGGATTAGGTGTTACAGTGATGACTAGGAGATAGGGTTAGAATTATGGGATAGGGGATGTTCTCAGGGAATGGGTTATGCATTAACGTTACGTTAAGAGGTTAAAGTTAGGCTCACGGTGAGGTTTACGTGTTAAGGGGAGAAATAGGAACAGGGTTAGGTGCCATGTTCAGCGTTAGGGTTATCTGTTAAAGGTATCATTTATGCTTAGCGCACGGGCCCTGTCGGCATTAGGCTGGGGGGAGGTTAGGGGGCTGGGATTGTCACCGGGAACCCACTGTATCGGACTCTGGGTATGGGCCCGTGGATTTCATGCAGGACACAGTGGTAGAGCCTCCTTTCACACATGGCATGGGAGGATTGCAGGCTTTCTAAACTCTAAGAAAGCAAGAAGTCTGAGAATTACATTTAGGGTTAGAATTATGGTTAGGGTTCAGGATGAAGTGTAGTGTTATGGTGAGGGGATAGGGTTACAGATTAGGGTTACGGTTTAAGGTTACTGTTAGGTTTAACGGTTACAGTTCGTTTTGGGGTTGAGGTTTGCGGATAGGGTTAAGATGAGGGGTCAGGGTTTGGTACAGGGTTAGGGTTGTGTTAGGTTTAGGGTTGAAGATTAGGATTAGGGTTAGGATTAAAGGTTAGCATGAGAGTTAACGGTTAAGATTAAGGTTAAGGGTTAGGGTTAGGGTTTAGGTTTAGGGTTAAGGGTTAGGGTTAGTTTTAGGGTTAGAGTTATGTGTTAGGGTTTGTGTTAGAGGTTAGGGTTAGGTTTACTGTTCGTGGTTAGAGTTACGTTTAGGGGTTAGCATTAGGGTTAGGGATTAGGTTTAGGGTAAGTGTTTAGAGTTAGTGTTGGGCTTTAGGCTCGGGGCTTAGGTTCAGGGTCAGAGGTTAGGGTTGGTGGTAGGGCTTAGATTTAGCGGTCAGTTTAAGGGCACAGGACCTGGTTAATCTACGGTGAGAGGGGTGTGGTCGGAGTCACCACAAAAGCACAACATCATTCCCTGGGCCTTGGGACAAAACCTACATGCAGGACTCAGGCAGAGCCTCATCTCACACATGGCATGGCTGTATTGTAGGCTTGCTTCACTCTGGGAATGGAAGTAGTGTGAGAATTAGGGTTAGGTTTGGGGTTAGGGGTTTCGAGTTAGGGGTTAGGTTTCGAGTCAGGGTCAGGTGCTAGGGATTAGTGGTTAGGTTTAGAGTTAGTGTTAGGGGTTAGGTGTTAAGTCTGGGTTGGGGGCCAGGGTTAGGTTTAGGGTTGGGGTTAGCGTTAGGGTTAGGGGTTAGGGTTAAGGGATAGGGTTAGGGTTAAGGGTTAGGCTTAGGGTTAGGGTTCAGGGTTAGGGTTAATGTTTAGGGTTAGAGTCAGGGTTAAGTGTTAGGGTGAGGCTTAACAGTTAGGGTTAGGGTTAGGGGGTTAGGAATAGGGTTAGGGTTAAGGGTTAGGTTTATGGTTCAGGTTTAAGGTTAGGATTAGGGGTTAGGGTTAGTGTTAACTGTAGGTCAGTGTTGGGGTTAGATCTCTAGGCATTAGCGTATAGGTTAGGGTTAGGGTTAAGTAGGGTTATGTTTAATGGTTAGGATTGGGATTAGCGTTAAGGGTTAGGGTTAAGCTTTAGGGGTTATGACTAAGGATCAATGGTTAGGGTTATTTTTAGGCGTAGGGTTAGGGTAAGGGTTTTAGGGTTACTGTTAGTGTTGTCGGTAGGGTTAAGGTTAGGGTTGGCGTTTCAGAATTAGGGATTAGGTGTTATGGTTACGGCTAGGAGTTAGGGTTAGAATTACGGTATAGGGCTTGTTCTCAGGGTGTCATGCATTATCGTTAAGATAAGGGGTTAAGTTAGGGTTAGGGTGAGGTTTACGTGTTAAGGTGAGCAGTAGGATCAGGGTTAGGTGTTATGTTCTGGGTTAGGGTTATGGGTGTGGGGTAGGGTTTATGCTTAGGGCACGGGCCCTGTATGCACTAGGAGGCGAAGTTAGGGGTCTGTGATGGTCGCTGGGAGCCCACTCTATCGTACGCAGTGTATGGGCCTCTGGGTTTCATGCAGGACACTGTGGCAGAGCGGGCTTTCATGCATGGCTTAGTAGGATTGTAGGCTTTCAAAACTCTGAGAAAGCAAGTCTGAGAATTAGATTTAGGGTTAGGATTACGGTACGGTTTAGGGATGAAGATTAGCGATAGGGTGAGGGCTTAGGGTTAGGGGTTAGGGTTAGGGTTAGGGTTGTTGGTAGGGTGAAGGTTAGGGTTGGCATTTTAGAATTAGGGATGAGGTGTTACGGTTATGGCTAGGGGTTAGGATTAGAATTATGGGATAGGGCTTCTTCTCAGGGTGTTATGCATTAAGGTTAAGATAAGGAGATAAGTTAGGGTTACGGGGAGGTTTATGTTTTAAGGTGAGCAATAGGATCAGGGTCAGGTGCTATGTTCAGGGTGAGGGTTATCTGTTAGGGGTAGTGTTTATACTTAGCGTACAGGCCCTGTCTGCACTGGGCGGGGGGCTGGGGTTAGGGGGATGAGATTGTCCCCGGGAACCCACTCTATCATACGCTAGGTATGGGCTCCTGGTTTCATGCAAGAGAGAGCTGCAGAGCCCCCTTTTACTCATGACATGGGAGGATTTTAGGCTTTCTAAACTCTAAGAAAGCAAGAAGTCCGAGAATTAGATTTAGGGGTAGGATTATGATAATGTTTAGGGTTAGGGTTAGTGTTAAGGTGGGGTCTTAGGGTTAGGGGTTAGGGTTAGAGGTTAGTGTTAGGTGTAACAGTTACAGTTAGGTTTATGGTTAAGTTTCAGGGTTAGGGTTAAGGTTTGGGTTTAGCGTTTGGCACAGGGTTAGGCTTCAGTGTTAGCTTTATGGTTAAAGATTAGGATTAGGGTTAGTGTGAGGGTTAATGGTAAGGGTCAAGATTAAGGGTTAGGGTTGGGGTTAGGGTTAGGTTTAGGGTTAGGGCTTAGGGTTAGGCTTAGGGTTAAGGGATAGGATTAGGGTTAAGTGTTGGGCTTATGGTTAGGGTTAAAGTTTAGTGTTAGGGTTAATGTTTAGTGTTATGGTCCAGTTTAAGTGTTAGGGTGAGGGTTAACAGTTAGGATTAGGCTTAGGGGTTAGGGATATAGTGAAGGTTCAGTGTTAGGGTTAGGTTTAGGGTTCAGGGTTAGGGTTAGCTTTAGGGGTTATGGTTAGGGTTAGGTGTTAGGTTAGTGTCAGGGTTAGGTCTAGTCGTGAGGGTAAGGTTTAGGGTTAGCTTTAAGAGCTAGGGTTAGGTTTAATGGTTAGGATTAGGATTACGGTTAAAGGTTAGGGTAATGCTCAGGGGTTAGGGTGAAGGGTGAAGGGTTAGGGCTTTTGTTAGGCATAGCGTTGGGGTTAGAACTAAGGGTTCCTGTCAGTGTTAGGGTTGTAGGCAGCGTTACGGTTAGGCTTAGCGGTGGAGAATTAGGGTTAGGGATTAGGTGTTACAGTGATGACTAGGAGATAGGGTTAGAATTATGGGATAGGGGATGTTCTCAGGGAATGGGTTATGCATTAACGTTACGTTAAGAGGTTAAAGTTAGGCTCACGGTGAGGTTTACGTGTTAAGGGGAGAAATAGGAACAGGGTTAGGTGCCATGTTCAGGGTTAGGGTTATCTGTTAAAGGTATCATTTATGCTTAGCGCACGGGCCCTGTCGGCATTAGGCTGGGGGGAGGTTAGGGGGCTGGGATTGTCACCGGGAACCCACTGTATCGGACTCTGGGTATGGGCCCGTGGATTTCATGCAGGACACAGTGGTAGAGCCTCCTTTCACACATGGCACGGGAGGATTGCAGGCTTTCTAAACTCTAAGAAAGCAAGAAGTCTGAGAATTAGATTTAGGGTTAGGATTATGGTTAGGGTTCAGGATGAAGTGTAGTGTTATGGTGAGGGGATAGGGTTACAGATTAGGGTTACGGTTTAAGGTTACTGTTAGGTTTAACGGTTACAGTTCGTTTTGGGGTTGAGGTTTGCGGATAGGGTTAAGATGAGGGGTCAGGGTTTGGTACAGGGTTAGGGTTGTGTTCGGCTTAGGGTTGAAGATTAGGATTAGGGTTAGGATTAAAGGTTAGCATGAGAGTTAACGGTTAAGATTAAGGTTAAGGGTTAGGGTTAGGGTTTAGGTTTAGGGTTAAGGGTTAGGGTTAGTTTTAGGGTTAGAGTTATGTGTTAGGGTTTGTGTTAGAGGTTAGGGTTAGGTTTACTGTTCGTGGTTAGAGTTACGTTTAGGGGTTAGCATTAGGGTTAGGGATTAGGTTTAGGGTAAGTGTTTAGAGTTAGTGTTGGGCTTTAGGCTCGGGGCTTAGGTTCAGGGTCAGAGGTTAGGGTTGGTGGTAGGGCTTAGATTTAGCGGTCAGTTTAAGGGCACAGGACCTGGTTAATCTACGGTGAGAGGGGTGTGGTCGGAGTCACCACAAAAGCACAACATCATTCCCTGGGCCTTGGGACAAAACCTACATGCAGGACTCAGGCAGAGCCTCATCTCACACATGGCATGGCTGTATTGTAGGCTTGCTTCACTCTGGGAATGGAAGTAGTGTGAGAATTAGGGTTAGGTTTGGGGTTAGGGGTTTCGAGTTAGGGGTTAGGTTTCGAGTCAGGGTCAGGTGCTAGGGATTAGTGGTTAGGTTTAGAGTTAGTGTTAGGGGTTAGGTGTTAAGTCTGGGTTGGGGGCCAGGGTTAGGTTTAGGGTTGGGGTTAGCGTTAGGGTTAGGGGTTAGGGTTAAGGGATAGGGTTAGGGTTAAGGGTTAGGCTTAGGGTTAGGGTTCAGGGTTAGGGTTAAGGTTTAGGGTTAGAGTCAGGGTTAAGTGTTAGGGTGAGGCTTAACAGTTAGGGTTAGGGTTGGGGGTTAGGAATAGGGTTAGGGTTAAGGGTTAGGTTTATGGTTCAGGTTTAAGGTTAGGATTAGGGGTTAGGGTTAGTGTTAACTGTAGGTCAGTGTTGGGGTTAGATCTCTAGGCATTAGCGTATAGGTTAGGGTTAGGGTTAAGTAGGGTTATGTTTAATGGTTAGGATTGGGATTAGCGTTAAGGGTTAGGGTTAAGCTTTAGGGGTTATGACTAAGGATCAATGGTTAGGGTTATTTTTAGGCGTAGGGTTAGGGTAAGGGTTTTAGGGTTAGTGTTAGTGTTGTTGGTAGGGTTAAGGTTAGGGTTGGCGTTTCAGAATTAGGGATTAGGTGTTATGGTTACGGCTAGGAGTTAGGGTTAGAATTACGGTATAGGGCTTGTTCTCAGGGTGTCATGCATTATCGTTAAGATAAGGGGTTAAGTTAGGGTTAGGGTGAGGTTTACGTGTTAAGGTGAGCAGTAGGATCAGGGTTAGGTGTTATGTTCTGGGTTAGGGTTATGGGTGTGGGGTAGGGTTTATGCTTAGGGCACGGGCCCTGTATGCACTAGGAGGCGAAGTTAGGGGTCTGTGATGGTCGCTGGGAGCCCACTCTATCGTACGCAGTGTATGGGCCTCTGGGTTTCATGCAGGACACTGTGGCAGAGCGGGCTTTCATGCATGGCTTAGTAGGATTGTAGGCTTTCAAAACTCTGAGAAAGCAAGTCTGAGAATTAGATTTAGGGTTAGGATTACGGTACGGTTTAGGGATGAAGATTAGCGATAGGGTGAGGGCTTAGGGTTAGGGGTTAGGGTTAGGGTTAGGGTTGTTGGTAGGGTGAAGGTTAGGGTTGGCATTTTAGAATTAGGGATGAGGTGTTACGGTTATGGCTAGGGGTTAGGATTAGAATTATGGGATAGGGCTTCTTCTCAGGGTGTTATGCATTAAGGTTAAGATAAGGGGATAAGTTAGGGTTACGGGGAGGTTTATGTTTTAAGGTGAGCAATAGGATCAGGGTCAGGTGCTATGTTCAGGGTTAGAGTTACCTGTTAGGGGTAGTCTTTATACTTAGCGTACAGGCCCTGTCTGCTCTGGGCGGGGGGCTGGGGTTAGGGGGATGGGATTGTCCCCGGGAACCCACTCTATCATACGCTAGGTATGGGCTCCTGGTTTCATGCAAGAGAGAGCTGCAGAGCCCCCTTTTACTCATGGCATGGGAGGATTTTAGGCTTTCTAAACTCTAAGAAAGCAAGAAGTCCGAGAATTAGATTTAGGGGTAGGATTATGATAATGTTTAGGGTTAGGGTTAGTGTTAAGGTGGGGTCTTAGGGTTAGGGGTTAGGGTTAGAGGTTAGTGTCAGGTGTAACAGTTACAGTTAGGTTTATGGTTAAGTTTCAGGGTTAGGGTTAAGGTTTGGGTTTAGCGTTTGGCACAGGGTTAGGCTTCAGTGTTAGCTTTATGGTTAAAGATTAGGATTAGGGTTAGTGTGAGGGTTAATGGTAAGGGTCAAGATTAAGGGTTAGGGTTGGGGTTAGGGTTAGGTTTAGGGTTAGGGCTTAGGGTTAGGCTTAGGGTTAAGGGATAGGATTAGGGTTAAGTGTTGGGCTTATGGTTAGGGTTAAAGTTTAGTGTTAGGGTTAATGTTTAGTGTTATGGTCCAGTTTAAGTGTTAGGGTGAGGGTTAACAGTTAGGATTAGGCTTAGGGGTTAGGGATATAGTGAAGGTTCAGTGTTAGGGTTAGGTTTAGGGTTCAGGGTTAGGGTTAGCTTTAGGGGTTATGGTTAGGGTTAGGTGTTAGGTTAGTGTCAGGGTAAGGTCTAGTCGTGAGGGTAAGGTTTAGGGTTAGCTTTAAGAGCTAGGGTTAGGTTTAATGGTTAGGATTAGGATTACGGTTAAAGGTTAGGGTAATGCTCAGGGGTTAGGGTGAAGGGTGAAGGGTTAGGGCTTTTGTTAGGCATAGCGTTGGGGTTAGAACTAAGGGTTCCTGTCAGTGTTAGGGTTGTAGGCAGCGTTACGGTTAGGCTTAGCGGTGGAGAATTAGGGTTAGGGATTAGGTGTTACAGTGATGAGTAGGAGATAGGGTTAGAATTATGGGATAGGGGATGTTCTCAGGGAATGGGTTATGCATTAACGTTACGTTAAGAGGTTAAAGTTAGGCTCACGGTGAGGTTTACGTGTTAAGGGGAGAAATAGGAACAGGGTTAGGTGCCATGTTCAGCGTTAGGGTTATCTGTTAAAGGTATCATTTATGCTTAGCGCACGGGCCCTGTCGGCATTAGGCTGGGGGGAGGTTAGGGGGCTGGGATTGTCACCGGGAACCCACTGTATCGGACTCTGGGTATGGGCCCGTGGATTTCATGCAGGACACAGTGGTAGAGCCTCCTTTCACACATGGCATGGGAGGATTGCAGGCTTTCTAAACTCTAAGAAAGCAAGAAGTCTGAGAATTACATTTAGGGTTAGAATTATGGTTAGGGTTCAGGATGAAGTGTAGTGTTATGGTGAGGGGATAGGGTTACAGATTAGGGTTACGGTTTAAGGTTACTGTTAGGTTTAACGGTTACAGTTCGTTTTGGGGTTGAGGTTTGCGGATAGGGTTAAGATGAGGGGTCAGGGTTTGGTACAGGGTTAGGGTTGTGTTAGGTTTAGGGTTGAAGATTAGGATTAGGGTTAGGATTAAAGGTTAGCATGAGAGTTAACGGTTAAGATTAAGGTTAAGGGTTAGGGTTAGGGTTTAGGTTTAGGGTTAAGGGTTAGGGTTAGTTTTAGGGTTAGAGTTATGTGTTAGGGTTTGTGTTAGAGGTTAGGGTTAGGTTTACTGTTCGTGGTTAGAGTTACGTTTAGGGGTTAGCATTAGGGTTAGGGATTAGGTTTAGGGTAAGTGTTTAGAGTTAGTGTTGGGCTTTAGGCTCGGGGCTTAGGTTCAGGGTCAGAGGTTAGGATTGGTGGTAGGGCTTAGATTTAGCGGTCAGTTTAAGGGCACAGGACCTGGTTAATCTACGGTGAGAGGGGTGTGGTCGGAGTCACCACAAAAGCACAACATCATTCCCTGGGCCTTGGGACAAAACCTACATGCAGGACTCAGGCAGAGCCTCATCTCACACATGGCATGGCTGTATTGTAGGCTTGCTTCACTCTGGGAATGGAAGTAGTGTGAGAATTAGGGTTAGGTTTGGGGTTAGGGGTTTCGAGTTAGGGGTTAGGTTTCGAGTCAGGGTCAGGTGCTAGGGATTAGTGGTTAGGTTTAGAGTTAGTGTTAGGGGTTAGGTGTTAAGTCTGGGTTGGGGGCCAGGGTTAGGTTTAGGGTTGGGGTTAGCGTTAGGGTTAGGGGTTAGGGTTAAGGGATAGGGTTAGGGTTAAGGGTTAGGCTTAGGGTTAGGGTTCAGGGTTAGGGTTAAGGTTTAGGGTTAGAGTCAGGGTTAAGTGTTAGGGTGAGGCTTAACAGTTAGGGTTAGGGTTAGGGGGTCAGGAATAGGGTTAGGGTTAAGGGTTAGGTTTATGGTTCAGGTTTAAGGTTAGGATTAGGGGTTAGGGTTAGTGTTAACTGTAGGTCAGTGTTGGGGTTAGATCTCTAGGCATTAGCGTATAGGTTAGGGTTAGGGTTAAGTAGGGTTATGTTTAATGGTTAGGATTGGGATTAGCGTTAAGGGTTAGGGTTAAGCTTTAGGGGTTATGACTAAGGATCAATGGTTAGGGTTATTTTTAGGCGTAGGGTTAGGGTAAGGGTTTTAGGGTTACTGTTAGTGTTGTCGGTAGGGTTAAGGTTAGGGTTGGCGTTTCAGAATTAGGGATTAGGTGTTATGGTTACGGCTAGGAGTTAGGGTTAGAATTACGGTATAGGGCTTGTTCTCAGGGTGTCATGCATTATCGTTAAGATAAGGGGTTAAGTTAGGGTTAGGGTGAGGTTTACGTGTTAAGGTGAGCAGTAGGATCAGGGTTAGGTGTTATGTTCTGGGTTAGGGTTATGGGTGTGGGGTAGGGTTTATGCTTAGGGCACGGGCCCTGTATGCACTAGGAGGCGAAGTTAGGGGTCTGTGATGGTCGCTGGGAGCCCACTCTATCGTACGCAGTGTATGGGCCTCTGGGTTTCATGCAGGACACTGTGGCAGAGCGGGCTTTCATGCATGGCTTAGTAGGATTGTAGGCTTTCAAAACTCTGAGAAAGCAAGTCTGAGAATTAGATTTAGGGTTAGGATTACGGTACGGTTTAGGGATGAAGATTAGCGATAGGGTGAGGGCTTAGGGTTAGGGGTTAGGGTTAGGGTTAGGGTTGTTGGTAGGGTGAAGGTTAGGGTTGGCATTTTAGAATTAGGGATGAGGTGTTACGGTTATGGCTAGGGGTTAGGATTAGAATTATGGGATAGGGCTTCTTCTCAGGGTGTTATGCATTAAGGTTAAGATAAGGGGATAAGTTAGGGTTACGGGGAGGTTTATGTTTTAAGGTGAGCAATAGGATCAGGGTCAGGTGCTATGTTCAGGGTGAGGGTTATCTGTTAGGGGTAGTGTTTATACTTAGCGTACAGGCCCTGTCTGCACTGGGCAGGGGGCTGGGGTTAGGGGGATGGGATTGTCCCCGGGAACCCACTCTATCATACGCTAGGTATGGGCTCCTGGTTTCATGCAAGAGAGAGCTGCAGAGCCCCCTTTTACTCATGGCATGGGAGGATTTTAGGCTTTCTAAACTCTAAGAAAGCAAGAAGTCCGAGAATTAGATTTAGGGGTAGGATTATGATAATGTTTAGGGTTAGGGTTAGTGTTAAGGTGGGGTCTTAGGGTTAGGGGTTAGGGTTAGAGGTTAGTGTCAGGTGTAACAGTTACAGTTAGGTTTATGGTTAAGTTTCAGGGTTAGGGTTAAGGTTTGGGTTTAGCGTTTGGCACAGGGTTAGGCTTCAGTGTTAGCTTTATGGTTAAAGATTAGGATTAGGGTTAGTGTGAGGGTTAATGGTAAGGGTCAAGATTAAGGGTTAGGGTTGGGGTTAGGGTTAGGTTTAGGGTTAGGGCTTAGGGTTAGGCTTAGGGTTAAGGGATAGGATTAGGGTTAAGTGTTGGGCTTATGGTTAGGGTTAAAGTTTAGTGTTAGGGTTAATGTTTAGTGTTATGGTCCAGTTTAAGTGTTAGGGTGAGGGTTAACAGTTAGGATTAGGCTTAGGGGTTAGGGATATAGTGAAGGTTCAGTGTTAGGGTTAGGTTTAGGGTTCAGGGTTAGGGTTAGCTTTAGGGGTTATGGTTAGGGTTAGGTGTTAGGTTAGTGTCAGGGTAAGGTCTAGTCGTGAGGGTAAGGTTTAGGGTTAGCTTTAAGAGCTAGGGTTAGGTTTAATGGTTAGGATTAGGATTACGGTTAAAGGTTAGGGTAATGCTCAGGGGTTAGGGTGAAGGGTGAAGGGTTAGGGCTTTTGTTAGGCATAGCGTTGGGGTTAGAACTAAGGGTTCCTGTCAGTGTTAGGGTTGTAGGCAGCGTTACGGTTAGGCTTAGCGGTGGAGAATTAGGGTTAGGGATTAGGTGTTACAGTGATGAGTAGGAGATAGGGTTAGAATTATGGGATAGGGGATGTTCTCAGGGAATGGGTTATGCATTAACGTTACGTTAAGAGGTTAAAGTTAGGCTCACGGTGAGGTTTACGTGTTAAGGGGAGAAATAGGAACAGGGTTAGGTGCCATGTTCAGCGTTAGGGTTATCTGTTAAAGGTATCATTTATGCTTAGCGCACGGGCCCTGTCGGCATTAGGCTGGGGGGAGGTTAGGGGGCTGGGATTGTCACCGGGAACCCACTGTATCGGACTCTGGGTATGGGCCCGTGGATTTCATGCAGGACACAGTGGTAGAGCCTCCTTTCACACATGGCATGGGAGGATTGCAGGCTTTCTAAACTCTAAGAAAGCAAGAAGTCTGAGAATTACATTTAGGGTTAGAATTATGGTTAGGGTTCAGGATGAAGTGTAGTGTTATGGTGAGGGGATAGGGTTACAGATTAGGGTTACGGTTTAAGGTTACTGTTAGGTTTAACGGTTACAGTTCGTTTTGGGGTTGAGGTTTGCGGATAGGGTTAAGATGAGGGGTCAGGGTTTGGTACAGGGTTAGGGTTGTGTTAGGTTTAGGGTTGAAGATTAGGATTAGGGTTAGGATTAAAGGTTAGCATGAGAGTTAACGGTTAAGATTAAGGTTAAGGGTTAGGGTTAGGGTTTAGGTTTAGGGTTAAGGGTTAGGGTTAGTTTTAGGGTTAGAGTTATGTGTTAGGGTTTGTGTTAGAGGTTAGGGTTAGGTTTACTGTTCGTGGTTAGAGTTACGTTTAGGGGTTAGCATTAGGGTTAGGGATTAGGTTTAGGGTAAGTGTTTAGAGTTAGTGTTGGGCTTTAGGCTCGGGGCTTAGGTTCAGGGTCAGAGGTTAGGGTTGGTGTTAGGGCTTAGATTTAGCGGTCAGTTTAAGGGCACAGGACCTGGTTAATCTACGGTGAGAGGGGTGTGGTCGGAGTCACCACAAAAGCACAACATCATTCCCTGGGCCTTGGGACAAAACCTACATGCAGGACTCAGGCAGAGCCTCATCTCACACATGGCATGGCTGTATTGTAGGCTTGCTTCACTCTGGGAATGGAAGTAGTGTGAGAATTAGGGTTAGGTTTGGGGTTAGGGGTTTCGAGTTAGGGGTTAGGTTTCGAGTCAGGGTCAGGTGCTAGGGATTAGTGGTTAGGTTTAGAGTTAGTGTTAGGGGTTAGGTGTTAAGTCTGGGTTGGGGGCCAGGGTTAGGTTTAGGGTTGGGGTTAGCGTTAGGGTTAGGGGTTAGGGTTAAGGGATAGGGTTAGGGTTAAGGGTTAGGCTTAGGGTTAGGGTTCAGGGTTAGGGTTAAGGTTTAGGGTTAGAGTCAGGGTTAAGTGTTAGGGTGAGGCTTAACAGTTAGGGTTAGGGTTAGGGGGTTAGGAATAGGGTTAGGGTTAAGGGTTAGGTTTATGGTTCAGGTTTAAGGTTAGCATTAGGGGTTAGGGTTAGTGTTAACTGTAGGTCAGTGTTGGGGTTAGATCTCTAGGCATTAGCGTATAGGTTAGGGTTAGGGTTAAGTAGGGTTATGTTTAATGGTTAGGATTGGGATTAGCATTAAGGGTTAGGGTTAAGCTTTAGGGGTTATGACTAAGGATCAATGGTTAGGGTTATTTTTAGGCGTAGGGTTAGGGTAAGGGTTTTAGGGTTAGTGTTAGTGTTGTCGGTAGGGTTAAGGTTAGGGTTGGCGTTTCAGAATTAGGGATTAGGTGTTATGGTTACGGCTAGGAGTTAGGGTTAGAATTACGGTATAGGGCTTGTTCTCAGGGTGTCATGCATTATCGTTAAGATAAGGGGTTAAGTTAGGGTTAGGGTGAGGTTTACGTGTTAAGGTGAGCAGTAGGATCAGGGTTAGGTGTTATGTTCTGGGTTAGGGTTATGGGTGTGGGGTAGGGTTTATGCTTAGGGCACGGGCCCTGTATGCACTAGGAGGCGAAGTTAGGGGTCTGTGATGGTCGCTGGGAGCCCACTCTATCGTACGCAGTGTATGGGCCTCTGGGTTTCATGCAGGACACTGTGGCAGAGCGGGCTTTCATGCATGGCTTAGTAGGATTGTAGGCTTTCAAAACTCTGAGAAAGCAAGTCTGAGAATTAGATTTAGGGTTAGGATTACGGTACGGTTTAGGGATGAAGATTAGCGATAGGGTGAGGGCTTAGGGTTAGGGGTTAGGGTTAGGGTTAGGGTTGTTGGTAGGGTGAAGGTTAGGGTTGGCATTTTAGAATTAGGGATGAGGTGTTACGGTTATGGCTAGGGGTTAGGATTAGAATTATGGGATAGGGCTTCTTCTCAGGGTGTTATGCATTAAGGTTAAGATAAGGGGATAAGTTAGGGTTACGGGGAGGTTTATGTTTTAAGGTGAGCAATAGGATCAGGGTCAGGTGCTATGTTCAGGGTGAGGGTTATCTGTTAGGGGTAGTGTTTATACTTAGCGTACAGGCCCTGTCTGCACTGGGCGGGGGGCTGGGGTTAGGGGGATGGGATTGTCCCCGGGAACCCACTCTATCATACGCTAGGTATGGGCTCCTGGTTTCATGCAAGAGAGAGCTGCAGAGCCCCCTTTCACTCATGGCATGGGAGGATTTTAGGCTTTCTAAACTCTAAGAAAGCAAGAAGTCCGAGAATTAGATTTGGGGTAGGATTATGATAATGTTTAGGGTTAGGGTTAGTGTTAAGGTGGGGTCTTAGGGTTAGGGGTTAGGGTTAGAGGTTAGTGTCAGGTGTAACAGTTACAGTTAGGCTTATGGTTAAGTTTCAGGGTTAGGGTTAAGGTTTGGGTTTAGCTTTTGGCACAGGGTTAGGCTTCAGTGTTAGCTTTATGGTTAAAGATTAGGATTAGGGTTAGTGTGAGGGTTAATGGTAAGGGTCAAGATTAAGGGTTAGGGTTGGGGTTAGGGTTAGGTTTAGGGTTAGGGCTTAGGGTTAGGGGATAGTATTAGGGTTAAGTGTTGGGCTTATGGTTAGGGTTAAAGTTTAGTGTTAGGGTTAATGTTTAGTGTTATGGTCCAGTTTAAGTGTTAGGGTGAGGATTAACAGTTAGGATTAGGCTTAGGGGTTAGGGATATAGTGAAGGTTCAGTGTTAGGGTTAGGTTTAGGGTTCAGGGTTAGGGTTAGCTTTAGGGGTTATGGTTAGGGTTAGGTGTTAGGTTAGTGTCAGGGTTAGGTCTAGTCGTGAGGGTAAGGTTTAGGGTTAGCTTTAAGAGCTAGGGTTAGGTTTAATGGTTAGGATTAGGATTACGGTTAAAGGTTAGGGTAATGCTTAGGGGTTAGGGTGAAGGGTGGAGGGTTAGGGCTTTTGTTAGGCATAGCGTTGGGGTTAGAACTAAGGGTTCCTGTCAGTGTTAGGGTTGGAGGCAGCGTTACGGTTAGGCTTAGCGGTGGAGAATTAGGGTTAGGGATTAGGTGTTACAGTGATGACTAGGAGATAGGGTTAGAATTATGGGATAGGGGATGTTCTCAGGGAATGGGTTATGCATTAACGTTACGTTAAGAGGTTAAAGTTAGGCTCACGGTGAGGTTTACGTGTTAAGGGGAGAAATAGGAACAGGGTTAGGTGCCATGTTCAGGGTTAGGGTTATCTGTTAAAGGTATCATTTATGCTTAGCGCATGGGCCCTGTCGGCATTAGGCTGGGGGGAGGTTAGGGCGCTGGGATTGTCACCGGGAACCCACTGTATCGAACTCTGGGTATGGGCCCGTGGGTTTCATGCAGGACACAGTGGTAGAGCCTCCTTTCACACATGGCACGGGAGGATTGCAGGCTTTCTAAACTCTAAGAAAGCAAGAAGTCTGAGAATTAGATTTAGGGGTAGGATTATGGTAATGTTTAGCGAGGAAGATTAGTGTTAGGGTGGGCTCTTAGGGTTAGGGGTTAGGGTTTAAGGTTTGTGTTATTTTTAACAGTTACAGTTACGTTTATGGTTAAGTTTCAGGGTTAGGGTTAAGGTTTGGTTTTATCGTTTGGCACAGGGTTAGGCTTCAGTGTTAGCTTTATGGTTAAAGATTAGGATTAGGGTTAGGGTTAAGGGTTAGTGTGAGGGTTAATGGTAAGGTTCAAGATTAAGGGTTAGGGTTGGGCTTAGGGTTAGGAATAAGGCTTCGTGTAACATTTAGGTTTAGAGTTAAGTGTTATGGTTATGGCTAGAGGTTAGGGTTAGGTTTAGGGTTCATGGTTAGGGTTACATTTAGGGGTTCGGGTTACGGGTTAAGTTTAGGGCGAGTGTTTAGTGTTACTGTTGGGCGTTAGGATAAGGGCCGAGGTTTAGGGTTAGGATTTAGGTTTAGTGTTAGGGCTTAGATTTAGTGGTTAGTTTAAGGGCACATGCTCTGTTTAATCTATGGTGGGAAGGGTGCAGACTGGGTCGCCTCAACACCACACCATCGTACTTGGGCCTTGGGCCCAGACCTACATGCAGGACTCAGGCAGAGCCTCTTCTCACTCGTGGCATGGCTCTATTGTAGGCTTGGTCAACTCTGAGAACGAAGGAAGTGTGAGAATTAGGGTTATGGTTAGGGTTATGTGTTTGGGGTTAGAGGTTTGGGTTTGAGTGAAGTTTAGTGGTTAGGAATTAGAAGTTAGGATTAGTGTGTCAGGGGTTAGGTGTTAGGTTTTTGTAAGGGGCTAGCGTTAGATTTAGGTTTAGGGTTAATGTTCAGGTGGGTTAGGGGTCAGCGTTAGGGTTAGGCTTACAAGATAGGATTAAGGTAAAGGGTGAAGGCTTAAGATTAGCAGTAAGGGTTAAGGTTAGGGTTAAGGGTTAGGGTTTCGGTCCAAGTTAAGGGTGAGAGTGAGGGTTAACAGTTGCGATTAGGGTAATGGTTTAGGGATAGTAATAGGTTTAAGGGATAGGGTTAGGGTTAGGTTTAGGGTTCGGGGTTAGGGTTAGCATTAGCGGTTAGGGTTAGGGTTAGGGGTTAGGGTTACAGTTAGGGTTAGGTCTAGGCATTATGGTAATGGTTCGTGTTAGGGTTAAGAATTAGGGTTAGGTTTAATTGTTAGGATTATGATCAGGGTAATGGTTAGGGTTAGGGTTAGCGGTTAGAGTTAGGGTTAGTGTTAGGGTTGTTTGTAGGGTGAAGGTAATGTTTAGCAGTTTAGAATTAAGGTTAGGGATTAAGTGTTACGGTTATGTTAGGAGTTAGGCTTAGAATTAAGGGATAGGGCTTGTTCTTAGGGTAAGTGTTATGCAATAACATTAGGATAGGGGTTAAAGTTAGGGTTACAGTGAGGTTTACGTGTTAAGGTGAACAATAACATCAGGGTTAGGTGTTATGTTCAGGGTTAGGGTTATGGGTGAGGTGCAGGGTTTTTGCTTAGGGCATGGGCCCTGTCAGCACTAGCAGGGGGAGTTAGGGGGCTGTGATTGTCCCCGGGAACCCACTCTATTGTGCACAGAGTATGGGCTCCTGGGTTTCATGCAGGACACTGTGGCAGAGCCAGCTTTCACGCATGGCTTTGGAGAATTGTAGGCTTTTAAAACTCTGAGATAGCAAGAAGTCTGAGAATTAGATTTAGGGTTAGGATTATGGTTAGGGTTAGGGATGAAGATTAGTCAGGGAGAGGGCTTAGGGTTAGGGCTTAAGCTTCGAGTGAGGATTAGGGGTTAGGGAGTAGGTGTTGGGTTTAGTGATAGGGTTAGGGCTTAGGGGTTAGGGTTGGGTTAGGGGCTAGGGTTAGATTTAGAGTGGGGTTAGGGTTAGCGTTATGGGTTAGAGTTAGGGTTAAGGGATAGGATAAGGGTTAAGCGTTAAGGCTTAGGGTTAGCGTTAAGTGTTAGGTTTAGTTTTAAGGGTTAGGGTTACAGTTCGAGTTAAGGGTTAGTGTGGGGTTAACGGTTAGGGCTAGGGTTATGGGTTAAGGATAGAGTTAGGTTTAAGGCTTAGGATTAGGGTTCAGTGTTAGGGTTAGCATTAGGGATTAGGGTTAGTGTTAGGGGTTACGTTTACTCTTAGGGTTAGGTCTAGGCATTAGGGTACGTGTTAGTGTTAGGCTTAAGAGTTAGGGTTAGGTTTAATTGTTAGGATTAGGATCAGGGTTAAGGGTTAGGGTTAAGTGTCAAGTGTTACGGTTATTTTTAGGTGTACAGTTAGGGTTAGCGGTTAGGGTTAGGGTTAGTTTGTAGGGATAAGGTAATGTTTAGCAGTTTTGAATTAGCCTTAGGGATTAGGTGTTACAATTGTGGCTAGGAGTTAGGGTTAGAATTAAGGGATAGGGGTTGTTCTTAGGGTAAGTCTTATGCATTAACGTTAGGATAACAGGTTCAAGTTAGAGTTATGGTGAGGTTGATGTGTTAAGGTGAGCAATAGTATCAGGGTGAGCTGTGATGTTCAGGGTTAGGGTTATGGGTGAGGGGTAGTGTTTATGCTTATATCACGAGCCCTCTCTGCTCTAGGAGGGGGCTTAGAGGGCTGGGATAGATGCCGGAAGCCACTCTATCATACACTGGGTATGGGCCCCTTGGTTTCATGCCGGACACAGTGGCCAAGCCTCCTTCTACACATGGCATGGGAGGATTGTAGGCTTTGTAAACTCTGAGAAAGCAAGAAGTCTGAGAATTAAATTTAGGGCTAGGATTAGGGTTAGGGTTAGCAATATAGGTTACTGTTATGGTGAGGGCTTAGGGTTAGGGGTTTCAGTTAGGGTCAGGGTTAAAGGTTAGTGTTAGGTTTAACAGTTACAGTTAGGTTTAGGGTTAAGCTTTAAGGTTTAAGCTTAGGGTTAAGATTAGGGGTTAGGTTTTGGTACAGGGTAAGGGTTAAGTGCTAGGTTTAGGCTCAAAGATTAGGATTAGGGTTAGGGTTAAGGTTTAGTGTGAGGGTTAACGGTTAGGGTTAAGGTTAAGTGTTAGGTTTATGGGTTAGGGTTAGGGTTAAGTGTTCATGTTAGGTTTAGGGTTAGAGTTAAGTGTTATGGTTAGGGTTAGGGGTTTGGGTTAGGTTTAGGGTTCATGGTTAAGGTTACATTTAGGGGTTAGGTTTAGGGTAAGCGTTTAGTGTTAGTGTTGGGCATTAGGGTCAGGGCTTAGGTAGGGTTAGGGGTTAGGGTCAGTGTTTGGGCTTTGATTTGGCGGTTAGTTTAAGGGTACAGGACCTGTGTAATCTATGGTGAGAAGGGTGCAGAATGTTTCCATGCGACACTACACCATCGGATCCTGGGCCTTTGGCCCAGACCTACTTGCAGGACTCATGCGGAAACTCTACTCACGCATTGCATGGTTGTATTTTAGGCTTGGTTAACTCTGAGAATGGAAGTAGTGTGAGAAATAGGGTTATGGTTAGGGTTAAGGGTTTGGTGTTAGGGGTTAGGGTTCAAGTGAGGTTTAGTGGTTAGGGACTAGGATTTAGGGTTAGTGTTAGGGTTAGGGGTTAGTTTTGCGTTAGGGGCTAGGGTTAGATTTATGGTTGGGGTTAGTGTTAGGGTTAGGATTAGGCATCAGGGTTAGTGTTAGGGTTAAAGGATAGGATTGGCGTTAAGTGTTTAGGCTTAGGGTTTGTGTTAAGTGTTAGGGTTGGGGTTTAGGCTTAGGGTTACGGTTTGAGTTAAGCTCTAGGGTGAGGGTTAAAGATTAGGCTTAGGATTATTGGTTAGGGATAGAGTTATGTTTAAGGGTTAGGGATAGGGTTAGGTTTAGGGTTCAGTGTTAGGGTTAGCATTAGGGGTTAGGGTTAGGGTTAGGGGTTAGGCGTAGTGATGTATTAAGGGCTATGGTTAGAATTAGGATTGGGGTTAGTGTTAGGTTTAGGGTTAGGGGTTAGGTTTAGGGTTAAGGGATAGGATTATGGTTAAGGGTTGGGCGTAGCTTTAGGGTTAAGATTTAGTGTTAGGGTCCGGTTTAAGGGTTAGGGTGAGGGTTAACGGTTAGGGTTAGGGTTGGGGTTAGGGGTTAGGGATATAGTTAGTATTAAGTGTTAGAGTTAGGTTTAGGGTTCAGGGTTAGGGTTAGCTTTAGGGGTTATGATTAGGGTTAGGTGTTAGTTTAGTGTTAGTGTTAGGTCTAGGCGTCAGGGTAAGGTTTAGGGTTAGGGTTAAGAGCTAAGGTTGGGTTAGGGTTAGGGTTAGGGTTAGGAGTTAGGGTAAAGGGTCAAGGGTTAGCATTATTTTTAGCCATAGCTTTGGCGTTAGGAGTAAGGGTTAGGTTCAGTGTTAGGGTAACAGTAGGTTACCGTAACAGTAACTACGTAGGGTAACAGTTAGTGTTAGTGGTTTAGAATTAGGGTTAGGGATTAGTTGTCACAGTTATGACTAGGAGATAGGGTTAGAATTATGGGATAGGGGTTAATCTCAGGGTAAGTGTTATGCATTAATGTTAGGATAAGAGGTTAAAGTTCAGGTTACGGTGAGGTTTACATTCTAAGGTGAGCAATAGAATCAGGGTTAAATGTTATTTTCAGGGTTAGAGTTTTGGGTGAGGTGTAGAGTTTATGCTTAGGGCACGGGCCTTGTCTGCATTAGGCGGGGGGGGGGCTTAGGGGGCTGGGATTGTCACCAGGAACCCACTCTATCGTACTCTGGTTATGGGCCCCAGCGGTTCATTCAGGACACAGTGGAAGAGCCTCCTTTCACGCATGGCATGGGAGGATTGTAGGCTTTCTAAACTCTAAGAAAGCAAGAAGACTGAGAATTAGATTTAGGGTTAGGGTTAGGGTTCGGGTTAAGGATCAAGGTTAGTATTAGGGTGAAGGCTTAGAGTTAGGGGTTACGGGTAGCGTTACAGGTTACTCTTAGTTTTAACCGTTACAGTTAGGTTCAGGGTTAAGGTTTATGGTTAGGTTTAAGGTTAGGGTTTAGGGTTTGGTACAGGATTAGGGTTAAATATTAGGTTTAGGGTTAAAGATTACGATTAAGGTTAGGTTTAAAGGTTAGTGTGAGGGTTAACAGTCAAGGTTAAAGTTAAGAGTTAGGGTTAGGGTTAGTGTTAGGATTAAGGGTTCATGTTAGGTTTAGGGTTAGAGTTAAGTGCTATGGTTAGCGCTCGAGGTTAGGGTTAGGTTTAGGGTTCACAGTTAGGGTTACGTTTAGAGGTTAGCATTAGGGTTAGGGATTAGCTTTAGGGTAAGAGTTTAGAGTTAGTGTTGGGCTTTAGGCTCAGGGCTTAGGTTTAGGGTCAGAGGTTAGGGTTGATGTTAGGGCTTAGATTTAGTGGTTAGTTTAAGGGCACAGGACCTGTTTATTCTACAGTGAGAGGGGTTAGGGTTAGGGTTAGGGTTGTCGTAGGGGTTAAGGTTAGATTTAACCTTGGGGTTAGTGTTAGGGTTAGGATTAGGGGGTTAGTGTTAGGGTTAGGGGTTAAAAACACCTACAGCCAGCCCTAACCCGATTTCTGACACTTCTTCCATTCTCAGAGTTAACCAAGCCTACAATACAGCCATGTCATGCGTGAGAAGAAGCTCCACCTGAGTCCTGTATGTAGGTCTTGGCCCAAGGCCCAGCGTACGGTGGTGTTGTGTCGCAGCGACCCTGTGCACCACTCTCACCATAGATTAAACAGGTCCTGTGCCCTTAAACTAACCGCTAAATCTCAGCCCTAACACTAATCCTAACCCCTAACCCTAAAAGTTATCCTTAACCCTACTGTTAACACTCAAACTAACCCTTAACTCTAACCCTTGTCATGATCTTTAACCCTAACCCTAACACTTAACCCTAACCCTGTACCAAACCATAACCCCTAAGCTTAACCCTAACCCTAAACCTAAACCCTAAGTCTAACTGTAACTGTTAAACCTAACAGTAACTTTTAACCCTAAAACTAACCGTATCCCCTTACCCGAAGCCCTCACCCTAAGATTAAACTTCATCCCTAACCATAACGATAATCCTAACCTTAAATCTAATTCTCAGACTTCTTACTTTCTTAGAGATTTGAAAGCTTACAAACCTCCTTTACCATGCGTGAAATCAGGCTCTGCCAGAGTGTCCTACAAGAAACCCATGGGCCCATACCCTGCATACGATAGAGTGGGTTTCTGGTGACAATCGCATCCCCCTCAATCCCACTCCTAGGGCAGACAGGGCCCATACCCTAAGCAAAACCCTACC
Source organism: Eulemur rufifrons (assembly GCF_041146395.1). Taxonomy (NCBI): domain Eukaryota; kingdom Metazoa; phylum Chordata; class Mammalia; order Primates; family Lemuridae; genus Eulemur; species Eulemur rufifrons. The sequence goes on along the minus strand of NW_027182838.1, from coordinate 4,520 downwards.
CCTCACTCATAATTCTAACCCTGATCCTATTGCTCACCTTAACACATAAACCTCACCGTAAACCTAACTTTAACCACTTATCCTAACATTAATGCATAACACTTATGCTAAGAACAACCCCTATCACTTAATTCTAACCCTAACTCCTAGCCATAACAGTAACCCCTAATCCCTAACCCTAATTCTAACCACTAAACATTACCTTAACCCTACAAACAACCCTAATACTAACCCTAACCTTAAACGCTAACCCTAACCTTATCCCTAAACATAACCTTAAAAGTTTACCCTAAACCCTAACCCTATCCCCTAACCCTAAGCCTAACCCTTAATTCTGATCCTAATCCTAACAATTAAACCTAACCCTAACCCTTAACCCTAACACTAACCCTTACCTTAATGCCGAGACCTAATCTTAGCAGTAAAGCTACCTCTAACCCTAACCCTAGACCTTAAACCTAACACTATCCCTAACTTATAACCCTAACCCTAACTGTTAACCCTCACCCTAACCCTTAACTCGGACCATAACCCTAACCCTTAACCCTAACCCTATCCCTTAATGCTAACCCTAAGCCTTAACCCTTAACCCTAATCCTATCCCTTAACCCTAACCCTAACCCCTAACCCTAACCCTAACCCTAACCCCAACCCTAAATCTATCTCTAGTCCCTAACCCAACCCTAACCGTTAACCCCTAATGCTAACATTAACCCTAACCCCTAATCCCTAACACCTAACCCTCACGCGAACACTAACCCCTAACCCCAAACACCTAACCCTAATCATAACCATAATTCTCACACTTCCTCCATTCTCAGAGTTAGCCAAGCCTACAATAAAACCATGCCATGCGTGAGAAGAGGCTCTGCCTGAGACCTGCATGTAGGTCTGGGCCCAAGGCCTAGGGTACGATGGTGTGGTGTGGCGATGACCCATTCTGCACACTTCTCACCATAGATTACACAGGTCCTGTGCCCTTAAAATAACCTCTAAATCTAAGCCCTAACGCTAACTCTAACACTAACCCTTAACCCTAAACTTAAGCCCTGACCCTAACGCCCAACACTAACATTAAACCCTTACCCTAATCCTTACCCATAACCCTAATGCCTAAACGTAACCCTAACGATGAACCCTAAACCTAACCCTAACCCCAAACCCTAACCATAACACTTAACTCTAACCCTAAACCTAACACGAACACTTAAACCTAAACTTAACCACTAACCCTAACACTTAACCTTAACCCTAACCGTTAACTCTCACACTAACCCGTAAACCTAACCCTAATCGTAATCTTTAACCCTAAACCTAACAGTTAACCCTTACCCTGTACCAAAACCTAACCCCTAACCTTAACCTTAACCCTAACACTTGACCCTAAAGCTAACTGTAACCATTAAACCTAACACTACCCTTTAACCCTGACCGTAACTCTAACCCCTAACCCTAAGCCCTCACCCTAATGCTAAACTTTATCCTTAACACTAACCATAATCCTATCCCTAAATCTAATTCTCAGACTTCTTGCTTTCTCAGAGTTTAGAAAGCCTACAATCCTCCCATGCCATGCGTGAAAAGAGGCTCTGCCACTGTGTCCTGCATGAAACCCAGGGACCCATACCCAGTGTACGATAGAGAAAGTTCTCGGCCACAATCCTAGACCCCTAATCCTCCCGCCTAGTGCAGACAGGGCCCGTGCCCTAAGCATAAAAAGTACGCCTAACATATAACCCTAACCTTGAACGTAACACCTAACCCTGATCCTACTGCTCACCTTATCATGTAGACCACACTGTAACCCTAACTTTAACCGCATCTCCTAAAGTTAATGCATAACACTTACACTGAGAACAACGCCTATCCCATAATTCTAACCCTAAATCTTAGCCATAACCATAAAACCTAATCCCTAACCCTAATTCTAAACTGCTAACCCTAACCTTAACACTACCAACAACCCTAACACTAACCCTAACCCTAACCCTCACCCCTAATCCTACCCTATGCCTAAAAGTAACCCTAACTCCTAACCCTTATCCCTAACCAAAAGCCCTGTCCCTAACCATAAGACTTAAGTCTCACCCTTATACCCTAACCCTAATACGAATCCTTAAGCCTAACCCCCAATCCTAACAATTAACCTTAACCCTAACTGTTAACGCTCACCCTAACCCTTAAATCAGACCAAAACCCTAACATTTAACCCTAACCCTAATCCCTAATGCTAACCCTAAGCCTTAACCCTTTACCCTAATCCTATCCCTTAAGCCTAACCCTAACCCTAATTCCTAACCCTAACCATAATCCCTAACCCTAACCCTAACACTAACCCTAACTCTGAATCTAACCCTAGCCCCTAAACCAACACTAACCCCTAACCCCTAACCCTAACACTAACACTAACTCCTAATTTCTAACCCCTGAACCACACTCGAACCCTAACCCCTAACCCCAAACAATTAACCATAACCATAACCCTAATTCTCACACTTCCTCCATTTTCAGAGTTCACCAAGCCTACAATAGAGCCATGCCATGAGTGAGAAGAGGCTCCGCCTGAGTCCTGCATGTAGGTCTGGGCCCAAGGCCCAGGTACGATGGTGTGGTGTCAAGGGGACCAATTCTGCACCCTTCTCACCATAGATTAAACAGGTCCTGTGCCCTTAAACTAACCGCTAAATCTAAGCCCTAACACTAAACCTAAACGCTAACCCTAAACCTAAGCCCTTATCCTAATGCCCAACACTAACACCAAACACTCACCCTAAACCTAACCCGTAACCCTAACCCCTAAACGTAACCCTAACCATGCACCCTATATCTAACCCTAACCCCTAACCCTAACCATAACACTTAACTCTAACCCTAAACTAACATAAACCCTTAACACTAAACCTAATCCCTAACCCTCATGCTTAACCCTAACCGTTAATCCTCACACTTACCTTTAAACCTAACCCTAATTGTAATCTTTAACTCTAAACTTAACACTTAAACCTTAACCTGTACCAAAACCTATCCCCTAAACTGAACCCTAACACTAAACCTTAACGCTAAACCTAACTGTAACTGTTAAACCTAACACTGACCTTTAACTCTGACCCTAAACCTAACCCCTAACCCTAAGGCATCACCTTAACACTAAACTTCATCCCTAATTCTAACCATAATCCTAACCCTAAATCTAATTCTCAGACTTTTTCTTTCTCAGAGTTTAGAAAGCCTATAATCCTCCCATGCCATGTGTGAAAGGAGGCCCTGCCACTGTGTCCAGGGGCCAATACCCAGCATACGATAGAGTGATTTCCCGGCGAATATGCTAGCCCCCTAACCTCTCCACCTAGTGCAGACAAGGCACGTGCCCTAAGCATAAACACAACCCCTAACCAATAACCCTAACCATAACTGTTAACTCTCACCCTAACATTTAACCCTGACACTAACCCTAACCCGTAAACCTATCCCTAAACCTTTACCCAAAGCCTAAGCCTTAACTCTAACACTATCATTTAACCCTAGCCCTAACCCCTAAATGTTACACTAACCATGAACCCTAAGCCTAACCGTAACCCCTAACACTAACCATAACACTTAACTGTAACCCTAAACCTAACAAGACCCCTTAACCCTAACACTAACCCCTAACCCTAGCCCTTAAACTTAACCCTAAACTTTTACCCTCACACTAACCTTTAACACTAACCATAATGCTAATCTTTAACCCTAAACCTAACACTTAACTCTTACCCTGTACGAAACCCTAACCCCTGACCTTAACCCTGACAATAAACCTTAACCCTAAACCTAACTTTAACCGTTAAAACTAACACTAACCTTAACCCTAACTCTATCCCTAACCCTTAACCCTAAGCCCTCACCCTAACACTAATCGTCATCCCTAATCCTAACCATAATCCTATCCCTAAATCTTAATCTCAGACGTCTTCCTCTCTCAGAGTTTAAAAAGCCCTCACCCTAAAATTTAACCCTAAACCTAACTGTAACTGTTTAAACTAACACTAATCTTTAACCATAACCCTAACCCTTAACCTGAACCCTAAGCCAAACTCTTAACCCTAATCCTATCCCTTAACCCTAACTCTAATCCCTAACTCGAACGCTAACACTAACCCCAACCCTAAACCTAACCCTAGCCCCTAACCCAACCCTCACCCCAACCCCTAACCCTAACACTAACCCTAACCCCTAATGCCTAACCCCTAACCCTCATTTGAACACTCTCTCCTAAACCCAAATCCCTAACCCTAACCATAACCCTAATTCTCACACTTCTTCCATTCTAAGAGTTAACCAAGCCTACAATACAACCATCCCATGCATGAGAACAGGCTCCCCCTGATTCCTGCATGTACGTCTGAGCCCAAGGCCCAGGGTACAATGCTGTGGTGTCTCAGCGACCGATTCCACACCCTTCTCACCATAGATTAAACAGGTCCTCTGACCTTAAACTAATCGCTAAATCTAAGTCCTAACACTAACCCCTACCCTAAACA